>NC_056618.1:35493285-35541107 GCF_018340385.1 Cyprinus carpio
GACGGCCGATCAGCAGATTAAAAACAGAAATACTGGAGAGGCAGAACACCTGCCAGCAATTCCAAACCTGTTTATATGCCAGCCGCATTGTGTTGCCGTCCATGCTCGAGAGCTGAGCGTCCGAGAGAAAACATTTCCCCAAACCGATCAAAGACGCATCCGTCGTGTGCGTCTTGCGGGAAGCACGACCCCAGACGAAAACTCAGTTGACAGGGGAATATTTGTTACATTCACGGTTTTATCGAAATAACACACCTCCTGTCACGAAATCGTTCGATGCGGAAAACAACAGGCGTGAAATGTTTGGCTTGTTTTCGTCCACCACTTGAAAATGGGCGCATGTGAAACAAGACCAGAAGATTACAGGGGATGCCGCCGCAATTAGACACAAAAAGTCCTGAGGCACAAACTCACGTAATGCGCGCGATCTGCTAGTGAATGGCGCAGGCATGACGTGAGAGACTGAAGGCGCAGGAGAGATAGTTTGTTTCACTGCGTGCGGGTAAAGTCTATTCCCAGAAGGTATCCGCTGAGAGGGAATACAACACTCTTCTGGGGAAATGCACCAATCATGCGGAAGCCCAGATGATTGTTCATGCACAAGATCCGATGGAGTGTGCTTGGTCTGCGATGTGCGAAAACACCAGGGGGGCCCAATAGTCAGGTAATTTCAATTACGCGAACACCCTGAGCCACAACGGGGCCAGAACTGCGTCCAGCATTCGAAAATGCCGATGAGCCAGGCTAAGCGAAGTGAAAGAACAACGTATGATACGCTTGGCCCTCTAAAGCGAAGCTTTCTGTCTATGATGATCTGAATATGAAAAATATGCATCCTTCAGCTCAATGTTGCCAAACCAACTGTTCTGGGTGAATCTGAGACAGATAGACTTTACCGTTAACATTTTGATTTTGCTCGTCCTGAGTGCAAAGCCACAAACGGCGTAAAACGCCACAATTTTTTTTTTACAAAAAATAGCGGCTGTTACAAACTGCATCCCCTGAAGCAGGGTTGTACTTCTATAAGCACAGATTCCAGCAGAGATGACATCTCACTTTGCCGCTAGCACCGCGATTTTCCTTTGGTTTAACAACCATGGGAAGATTCCTGCGGCAAAGAGGCGGCCTTTCTGAACTGAAGGTGTATCTCCATGACGAACTGTGCGGTAACACCCATAGTGAAAATGCCAGGCAAGCGCCTCCCTTGTGGCCCGTAAAACTGTGGTGGTTTCCAAGCTCCAACTGCAGCGTTCCCAATGCAGTAAATGTCCAAGCACGGAAAGCTCACAGCGTCGTAAGTAAGCAAAGCGCATGTGGTCAAAAGTCACTAGTTTTCATTGGCCTAATCATGAAGTTAGCCACAGCCAGATTTAAATCCAACAAAATGAAATCGGGCCACGCCGCCTAGCGAGAATCACGGCAGCTTGTGTGGGGCCTTCATAAATGGGCCGTCTTAGTCAGCTCTTTGTGCCGTTCCTCATAACTCTGAAGGCTGGCATTTGCAGGAGGTGTCTGAGGGGGCGCTCAAGTTGAAAGCTCGATCCATGATGCTAGTGGGCCTTTTGCTGCGAGGACAGTCGCAATGCTAGAGGTGGGGACTGACCAGTGAGAGGGTTGGAGTGCATTAGTGGTCCAGCAGCGATCTCGGTGTGCGGGCACAGTCCCTGACGAAAAGGAGGGAAGACGAATGCGTCAAAGTCGCTGAGTTTCATTGTTAAATCCGGAGCGTATCCAGGCAGGATTTAATCAACAAGATAAAAACTCGGGGCCCCGCCGCTAGCGAGGGAGGAACATGGCAGCTGGTGTAAGTCGTTACCTAAATGGGCCGCTTTGTAGCCTCTTGTGCCGTACCCTACAAACTTGAAAGGCCCAGATTGTGCAGACGGTCTGAGGGGGTGCTCAAAGTGATAGATCGATCCAATGATGACGCGAGGTTTGACTTTGCTGGCGAGACAAGGTCAATGTTTAGGAGCGTGGGGACTGCAGTGTGAGCGGGTTGGTATGTGCATTAGCAGTCCAAACAGCGCTATCTGGTGGAGGGCCAGTCCCGACGAACAGCAGAAGTATAAGGAACCGACCGTTGTAACAATCCCGTCTAGAACGGTTCATGCTCGGGCAGTAGGTTGTAGCACTTAGCGCCAAATTGTTGCCCCCCACAGATTTTTCTGCTACATCTGTGGATATCTTTCTCAAGCAAGAACACACCATCTGCTAAGTAAATTTGCCAAGATTAGCACACGCACTGACACGCCTTCGAGGAGGGGGCATGATTCGTTAGGCCAAGGCCGAAGCCCGGGCGCTGGCTACGCTTCGGCCAGAGAGTTCGGCCCAATCGGTCACACCAGATACAGGTCCTGCCAATGGGTTAAAGACCTTTTACTGCCCCAGTCCAGCTCTCTCCAGAGTAACCGCCTGTCTCCTGAATCTCCTACATGCCCTGAGACTGTACTCGGGGAGACACAGCCAAACCTTCTGGCAATGGCCACATATTGATGCGCCATCCTGGAGGAGTTGACTGCTCTGTGCAACCCTTGTAAAGGTCCAGGTGGTCACTTCATGCTACCAGTAGTGGACACTGACCCAACCAAATGCAAAATTAGTGAAAAAATAACCAGAAAAGATGAGTGAGGGGAAAAATAATTGTTAGAAATTAATACTTCTATTTAGCAAGGATGTTTTAAATTGACATATAGACATTTATAATAAAGCTACAAAAGATTTCTATTTCAGATAAAATACAATTCTTATGAACTTTCTCTATTCAACAAAGAAACCTGAAACAATATATATTTCAAGCTGTTTTTCACAATAACCACAACAACAACAATAATAATAATAATACTAAATGCTTTTTTGGAGCAGTAAATCCGCATATTATTATAACAATGATTTCGAAAGGAATCATGTGACTGGAGTCATGATGCAAAAAAATTTAGCCCTTGAAAAAGCAGCAGGAATAAAGGTAAAACACCAACATATATTCAAATAAAAAAAAGAAGGTTATTTTAAATAGTAAAAAATCTTTCAAAATGTTACTGTTTTTGCTGTACTTTGGATCAAACACATGCAGGCTTGATGAGCAGAAGAGACTTCTTTAAAAACAATGTTACTGTTCAGAAATGTTTGGCTGGTAGAGTATATTGTGAATAAAATTGTTTATCCAAAAATAAAACATCTAATCACTTCCCTTTATTTTGTTTCTTATCCATATTTAAATGCTTACAAAAGGAGATGTAGAGGACGGAATGATTGTTATTCGAGTTATTTTTCATATAGTAATTAAATGGTAAATAAGGAAGGATTTCTCGTGTCATCTCATTTTGTGTGTCAAATTATGTATTTGTATAAAAATTATGTATAATAATGTCCTGACATAATTTCTTTCCCAACAGCTGAAGTGTTAGGATTACCCTTTTATTTTTTATGTATAACAGTATTTTAACTAAATGCAAGAGGAATAATCATAAAATTCTATTGAAATCGGAAAATAATCTGTGTGATTAGTCGATCAATCGTTCCTAACAAATCGTTAGTAGATTAATCGAGCATTCAAAATAATTATTTTGTTGCAGACCTAATACAAACATACATGTTTTGGGCACATTCAGTATATCATGTTCATTTGCTCAGTTACATTTTGATTTAAAAGGGAATTCGTCACCAAAACTATAAATTGTCATAATTTTCTTCCTGTATGTCGTCATAACCTGTATGAGCGTTCTTTCTCTTCTGTGAAACAACAAAACATGACTATATTTTGAATATTGTTGGCAACCAAAGTTTGGGCACCATAGTTTTTTTCCATTGTGTGTGACAAAAACATTTATCAAAATATCTTCTTTTCATTTTCCACAAGATAAAGTCACCACTGTGTTTGAAATGTCTTGAAGAAAAGTAAAGTGATGACAAAATTTAAATTTTTGGATGAACTATCCCTTTAACATGAAATGTTTTTGTTTGGCAGTATTTTCACACTGTTTGTTGTGTTCAATGTGTAAAATAACTGCTTTCTATTTGAATATATTTTAAAATGTAATTTATTCTTGTGATCAAAGCTGAATTTTCTCCAGTTTTTCAGTGTCACATGATCCTTCAGAAACTCATTCTAATATGCTGATTTGCTGCTCAAGAAACAATTATTATTATTTATTATTATATTATTATTATTATCATTATCAATATTTAAAACAGTTGAGTACATTTATTATTATTATTATTATTATATTTTCAGGATTCTTTGATGAATAGAAAGATCCAGAGATCAGAATTTATCTGAAATAAAAAGCTTCTGTAACATTATACACCATATATATATCCAAAAATAAGTCTTCTTTCATTTTCCACAAATAAAGTCACACTGTTTTTGAAATGTCTTGAAGAAACAAGTAAAGTGATGACAGAATTTTATTTTTTGGATGAAACTATCCCTTTAACATGAAAAGATTTTTGTTTGCAGTATTTTCACACTGTGTGGTTTGTTCCATAATATAAAATAATAACCCACTCACTGAAGTTTTTTCTCCAGTTTTACAGTGTGGATCCTCCAGTATAGCAGAGAGCAGCTTCACTCCTGAGTCTCCTGGTGTTATTTCTCACTCAGATTCAGTTCTGTCAGGTGTGAGGGGTTTGATCTCAGAGCTGAAATCAGAGCAGACCAGCCTTCCTCTCCAATACTGCAGCACTTCAGCCTGCAGATGAAGTGAAGAACATGAATGATCTCTGAGACTGTGTTTTAAGTTTTTAGGGTGAGAGTGTGTTTTGTTGTGTTTTTTTGTATGAGCACTACTTTTTCTATACACCAGGATCAGTGGTATAACGAATTTTAACTTGCCAGCACAAGCACCAGATAAGAAAACTAATTGAAAAGCACTCTATTCACATGATTCCTGATACTGAACTAGTTTATATCATTTTCATTCTTCAAACCTTTTGTAGTACTATACATGAAATAAGGTTAAAATATTAAGAGACGATTTTAGATTTTGTTAGATTTTCAGTTTGTTCAAAGTAATTAAATCAACAGATTTTCAGTAACTGAAGAATATGAAAAGGATGATTTTGGGGTAAAAAGAGATGATCACCATATTTTTAATGAAATATCATATTTAAAAATATGGGGATATCACTTCACAAAACATAAGCAGTCTTTTAATTGAGATGCTGTAAAGTCATATTAAGTTACTATGAGATCTTCAAGGCAGTGTGAGAATCTTTCACAATCTTGTCCCTTTATAATAATATTCCTGTAGTGTTTGTTTTATAAATCCATTTTTGCAATGTACTCAGTTAATAAAAGTAAATATTATTTTATCAAAGCAAGAATATAGTACAAACATTGCTGAAAGGGTTGTTTTAGACAATAATTAACTCAGATATTATGCAAAACGTATTACTTTAGTTGAAATATTTGTATCAATATTGTGGCCCTTTTGCCCCCATACCTGGCCTAATGGTTAGAGAGTTTGACTCCTAATCCACGCCTGAGGTGTCCTTGAGCAAGGGACCGAACCCCCAACTGAAATGCTGCCCACTGCTTCGGGTGTGTGTTCATGGTGTGTGTTCACTGCTGTGTGTGTGTGAGTGTGTGTGTGTGTGTTCACTGCTGTGTGTGTGCACTTTTGGATGGGTTAAATGCAGAGCACGAATTCTGAGTATGGGTTAACATACTTGGCTGTATGTTCACGTCACTGTCACATACTGGGTGAGTCTTTAACATCAAGTGTGAGATATAAGTTCAATTCTTGCTACCTCATCATTTTTCTATATATTTTCTATATACCCTGTGGAAGTTATATTCAATTTGATTTTGTGTGAAAATCTCTGAGGGACTCGTGTCTTTATCCTGATTGTACTCTAATACTGGGTGCAGTAATGAGAGACGCACTTCTAGATTCTAGCAGTCACTGCAGCTGTGATATTAAAGAAAAGCAATACGTGCTGTTTTTTATAAAAGACCTCCATCAAAATAATTGCAATTAACTTTAAATGCAAATTTCATTATTTTTATTTATTTTAATCCTCAAGGCATCCTTCACACAGCAGCCCTAATTTGTCCTTCGAAGGTCTCAACTGTGATCCATTTTTATATGTCATATCACTTCATAATTTTTTTTGTGTTTTTTTATTATTATTATTATTTATTTAGCTCTTTCAGTAAAAACACATCATGTAAAATATGTTTATTTTATGTAATATTTAATATTTCTTATACTTCAGTAAAAACAAATCATTCCAGTAAGTTCAGAGCCAAAAACTAACATTTTGGTGGGTTTGGTGACATCTGGTGACATATGAGGGTATAAAAATAGCAAAAATATAAAAAAATATCAAGAGCCACTATATGACTGTAGTACTAATGGCTGCATATAGACTGAAATCTATAAACCATTGTTTTTAATGAACTTAACCTCTTAAGTTTTAGATTTTATCACAAGTTAGAAGTGTAGAGAAAAGAGAAAAAAAAAACCTTTGTGTTGGGTGAGATTATACAAAGATGCCAAAATATGCTTACAGACAAATCTGACCTGCTATAAGGAAAAGACAAAGTAGGAGACAGAGTAATCATTTATTGTGTGTGTGTGTGTGTTACATAGTGGGGACCAAAAACATAGCTTGTAAAGGCTCAGGAGGCGTTGCTGATAGGCCTAGTGCAGTGTTTTTCTGAATCCCCTCCATGAACAAAACCCGGATGTCTGTGTGTGAGTGTGTGTCAGTGCTGCTCTACAGCGCCCCTGTAGTCTGGCCGCGGAACTGCACCTATACACACACCAACGCGACACACACACTTTACCTGCTGCTCCTGCGAGAATCACCGGACCACACCAACGATACTCACCGTTAATCACCGTCATCAATCGGTACAGGTAATTAGACAGTTTCTTTCACATTATTTTGATAATTCAATAATCAAAAGAAGACATCACAGTTTAATCCTTCGTGAAATATCTGGTGGCAGCAAGTTGTACTAACAGAGTTTAGCGATTTGGCTCTCCAGAAATGCAAAGTTTTCTTCCTCATCATTTCTAATCTGGGGTGCGTTTCCCAAAACCAACTATGGTCACAAGTTCCATCGTTACCAATAGAGTTCAGTGGAACTACATGTACATATACATAATACATTTTAAAGTATATTCGAAAAAGAGTATGCAAACTTATTTTATTTTATTTTATTTTTTTACAATATTACTGTTGTTTTTTTTTTTTTTGTGTAATTTTGATAAAATAAATTTAGCCTTGGTGAGCAGAAGAGACTTCTCTTGAAAACCATAAAAAACCCATAAAGTCGTGGCCTAATGGTTAGAGAGTCGGACTCCCAATCGAAGGGTTGTGAGTTCGAGTCTCGGGCCGGCAGGAACTGTAGGTGGGGGGAGTGAATGTACAGTGCTCTCTCCACCTTCAATACCATGACTTAGGCACCGAACCCCCAACTGCTCCCGGGCGCCGCAGCATAAAATGGTGCCCACTGCTCCGGGTGTGGTGTTCACTGCTCTGTGTGTGTGCACTTTGGATGGGTTAAATGCAGAGCACAAATTCTGAGTATGGGTCACCATACTTGGCTGAATGTCACGTCACTTTAAAGATTCCAGATTTTTGAATAGTTGTGTACATACATTAGCAACATTAACAAGAAGATCCTCCCTTTCAGCTCAGAGAAGGATATTGACAGTGCAGGCTCAGGATGAAGAAGAGGAGGAACACGTTTAACAATTTTCTCATTACTTTGCCATGTGTTATAATAAAAACAATAAACCTGACTGCAATAATATGCTAAATGTTCTTAAAAGATTCCAGTTTTGCAAGAAATCTGAGTCTCTGACTCTGCACTAGATTTTATTCTTTTGACAACTGTTTTTGCTTGCAAGAGAAGAGCCTGTCTTCTGCTAAAACACTAAATCAACAATCCTGTCCTTCCCTCAGAAGAGCCTGTCTTCTGCTACTGGGGTAAGAAACACACTCTTCCTCTTCTCTATCGGCTCTCCAGCACCTAACTCTGCCTCCGCAGCACTGTCTGAAAGAGTCTTCTCCACAGTCAGTAATCAGAGATCACACATTAACTTGAGAAACTCAACACACTCATTTTCTTAAAAACTGGTTGTTTTTTTGGGTGGCCCAAATAATACAGGAGAGCATGCTAGAAATCTCCATATTGTTCATTTTACATATATTTACTCTTTATGAATGCTTTTTTTATCCTCTGAGAAGCTCAAGAATTATGGTTCTTTGGTAATTGTAATATTGTTTCGGTTTATCTTCTGTTAGTGAAGCAGTATTAAATAGGGAGACCCGCACGTGACATGCAAGAAAATAATTAATAAATCGTGTGCACGATTTACTAATTCGTTCCCTCGTTTTATAAATCTTGCGCAGGATTTAGCCTACATTTTTTCCTGCATGCCATGTAATTAAAGCACATCACCAGACACTTGTAGCAGGGGCCACATATATGACGCTAAGGAAAACAATTTAACTTTTTTCTGCAAAAAAAGTGAAGTATCTGCTGAATTGTTTCATATCTTTTGATCATGTCTTTATTTTTTTGCACCAAATTATGTAGAGTTGTATAATAAGAGTACTGATAATTATTCATAATTTTCACTGATAACGTCATTAACTATGCCCATCCTTAATAAGAGAAACATTTTCTATTGATTATGTTGTGTAATCTATGAATTGATGTGTTCAGTTTCCTGTGCTCATGACTTGGTAAAATGGTTAAAGAACAGGTGTAATGTTGAAAATGTTTTGGCTTTGTATTTGTAGAAAGTAGCACAGAATAAATGTTGATTTGTGAATGAATGCAGTGTTTTTTTGTCTATTTTCTATTAGAATTTAATGTTTTTCTATTCGTTTGCATTGCATGTATGTAATGAATGTATTTATTATAAATCCCCTATAATTAGATTACAACTAGATTTCATAAGGTTTATTTTTAACACCAAAAATAAATTAAGATTATTAATTCTACTCAATATGACGTACAAAGGTCAGAGCACATCAGGACCTGGACTGAAGGTGAGGTGCAAATATTAAAAATAAAGGTGGATGGGGTATTTTGGTCGTTAGGACGTACTTGGTACGTTGCTGCGACCAATATGATCCGGTACTGTCACGTCCTCACAACGTGGTATTTTGGTCGTTGGGACCATAGACATATAAATACCTAGACGCCTCATTGGGCCGCTCGACCAACTCTACAACGTCGCCGCCATATTGGAGCGGGCAACTCTCCATAACTCTAACATCGGGACAGAGGAAAACATACCTGAATCGTCGGCAGCTTGGGCATCTACAAACCATCGCACAACAATAAAAACACATCTCGGGGTATTATCTTTCACAGGTAAGGCTCAACAGTATTTTCTGGATGGTTTTTTTTTGGTCATTTAAAGCTTTATGTTGACAGCTTAATTAGCCACCAGTGTCAGACTATTAACAGCTAGCGATATCGCTAGTTAGCTGTGAAAGCTGAGACTTTATAAGAAATCAAAGTTTAAATGAACTCTTATTAAGTTTTACCTTATATTGTAGTTTATATCATAAACTAAATTGTGTTATAAGCACAAGATGTACAGTGAGCACTTTGACAAATCTCAGACTGCCAGGATTAGTGAAGGAGCTAAAGCATCTCTCTTTAATTTCACTAATTTTACTTATTTATCATCACTTTATAATAATGATTTCATAGCTTATCATAAAAACTGTGAACTGTATATATATATAGTATATATATATATATATATATATAATTTTTTTTTTCTTTTTAGTCAAATTGCAAACAGGACAAGGAAAGCCTTAAGGAAAGCTGGAAGAAAGCTGTTCTCTGCATTTCCAAGAGAGAAAGACTATACTTCCACAGCCTAATGTTGTGTTTGTACTAACCCAGAATAGCCCTGAATGAATGGCCAGAATGACCCTGGTCATATTCAAACCTCTCTCTCCCCGGAATAGACTTCCAGGAACATTTTTTTTTTATCGTTGTAAGGGTAATTTTTATAACAATATAATTACCTTATTAAATGTTTCTGTCGTTTTTGTCAAATATTTGGAGGTGGATGCTGCACACTGGTGGTGGACGAGGAGATTCCCCCTTCTATGGAAAGTGCTTTGAGTGCCCAGAAAAGTGCAATATAAATGTAAGGAATTATTAATTATTATTATTTAAATATAACTTGTTTCTTCAGTCAATCACAATACTATAGACTGCATTTAAAATTATTTACACAGGCTGTTTATTGCTAATAATTTTTATTTACACAAAAAACTACATAATGTAAATAGCCTAGAAATGAAAAACACAGGAACTCACTAGTGAGTCAAGCTGCAATATCATGACAAAATCATTGTTTATTATTGCCCATGATATTGTAATAATGATTATTAATTTTGTCTGGTCTGTGTTAAATATAACTATACTTTGATATTTTGTTGTACAAAGTAAACTGCACAAACTCACACCCCAAACATTCCTATGTAGTAACATATATGGAAAAGTTTCAAAATTTGTGTTTTCTGCAAGCGTGTGTGTAAAAATCACAATAAAACAAAAAGTCAATCACATTATTTTACTTATTAATTGAATAAAATATAGGAAAATCTTGAGGGAAGCGGTGTAGAATTTAATAAAATATAGGAAAGTCTTTTATGAGTCAGGTTTTGTCATCACAACTAAACCACCATTTTGAATTTAATATATATATATTTTTATATATATTATATATATATATATATGTACACACATACAAACACACACACAGACATATATATATATATATATATATATAATATATATATATATATATATATATATATATATATATATATATATATATATATATATATATATGTGTGTGTGTGTGTGTGTGTGTGTGTACACATGTATATAATATACTTAAGGAGCTCATTAATTAAACACAATTTGGAATTCACGTCCACAATTTTTTGTGTGTGTTGTGTCTTAATTTTGTTTTTATCATTATTACACATATACTATTATACAACTACATTTTCACGATTATTTATTTTACTTTATAATTTACTATTAATTTATTCTTCATTTTTGCTATTCTGTATTATTCCACCCTTGATATTACATATTCTTCTTGCTATTTATTCATCTATTGTTACTCATTATTTATTATGGTATATACATACATATACTTTGTTGCTATTATAAATCTATTATATCACTTATGTTATTGTAATGTTGTACTCGCTTTTTTATATTATTCACTTTACTACAAGTTGTACAACATATATTTTTTTAATATTACATATCACTTTTACTATATTTTTTACTGTGCGCTGTATCAGTGCCTAATATTTTACCACTGTAACTAAGTTTCACTGGATCCATAAAGACTTATCTGTTGCATTTGTTATTGTTTGTTGTGGAGTTTATCTGTATAGAGTGCTATCAAATAAAAAGCAAACTACCAGTGTATTACTTTTGATTTGTATTTGCTGGTTGTAATCAATTTTCTCACATGATGGTAAATTATTAGCGGTTAAAGATGTATTATTATTTTTTTCCCCCAGTATTTAAAAAGTGAATGAGCTGTGTTCTGACCTGAAGCACAAGAAAGCTAAAATGTGTTGGGGTTGAACACAGAGGAAAGCAATAAAACAAAATTATTTTCATTTAATATACATTCAAATTACAAACAAGTGAGAAGTTGAAGTGTGAGTGTTCACAGTTTCTTACGAAAATTAATAATTTTCCAAACCTAACTAAATAACTGGAGGCAAAGTGATTTTTAACTGCATGTAGATCACAAACCTCTGAAATCGGTTGATAAATGTAAACGTTATCGTGTTTTTATAAAGCAGAAAAAAAAAAAAGCTTCCCCGTTTACTACCATTTATTTTTAAGGCAGTCTTGCCCTCACAAACATGGCGGACGCGTTGACGTATCGCAGCAACGGCTCAAAGCGGCCAATGAGGCGTCTAGGTATTTATATGTCTATGGTTGGGACGTTCTCACCTACGTTCCAGCAAAGTACCAAATGACGTCGCCCATGACAATTATGGGAATCACAAAGTTGAGTCGCTGGAACGTTATTCGGGTACGTTGCTGCGGGGGCGAAAATATGGTCTGGGCCGGTGTTACCTGGGTTGTGACTGCGTTTTGTCAGCACAAGTCACATTATTCTCACGAGGAAGCACATGTGGAGGCGGTGCGGTAAATGACAATAACGCCATGCGCGATGTTTCAGATGGTATGGCAAGTGTAAACACATGAATCGGATATGGGTCACAATTGAAAGAATGTGTAAACGGACAACCAAAAAAAATGGAAATAGGCAACAAATCAGAATTGGGCATCAAGACCTGCAGTGTAAACGAGGCCTAAGAGAAAACAGATCTGACCAACTGATCTTCACCAGTAATAAAAAAGTGTTTTAAAGTTTGTTGTTTTTCAGAACATCACAGTTATATATGACATGAGAATAAGGCCTGAAGTTAGGACAACATTTTAAGGAAAAATATAATTATAATAATATAATAATAATATATATATTTTTTTCTCTCAAACCTTGCCTGTGGTTGAATATCTCGGTGGTTGAATATATATATTTATACTACCGGGGCCGTTGAATGCTTGAATCTGATTGGCTGACGAACGTTCTGAGGAGTCAGTGCAATTATTTTCTGGGAGACGCACGGCGAACGTAGTTCCAGCAGCTCTCCTGACCGCATTACAGTTCATATCACTTAGCAGAGTAAAAAAATCGTAATAATGGTCACGCAGTTTGCAGAAAAAGGTGTTTGTCAGCGCTGCCCTGACGATTTTATCAGTTAGTCTATACAGTGTAGCAACTTAAAGGCTACACATGACATTTCTCACTAGCGATGTAATAACAGCGCTGTTTAGTGACGCTGCAGCAGAAGAGTGTTTAGAGACGCACTCTCTCTGTGTCTCCTAATTCACACAAGATCTCTCTCTCTCTCTCTCTCTCTCTCTCTCTGTGTGTCTCTGTGGCTCTCGATTTCTTTCTAATAACTGGATTAATAACTGCATAAGAATGCTATCAACGGCTCAAGCCTCCATTACCAGCTTTAAAATGACGTTTTGGTACTAGAAAAAAAGGCGTTGGATGAAATAATCCTACTTACAACAGAGCAGCACTGATGAGGGGGCGATGAAATACTACAGAGTAAAAGTAAAAAAAAATAATAATAGTAATAATAATAATAATAATAAAATAAATAACCTTTTGTGTCACGTATTTTTCGGACTGATATTACTACAGCTATTAGAATACATGGATTACACAGATATAGATTTGGTCGCGAGGCAGTTCAGTGGAAGTGACGTGGAGACGCCACTTGCATTTTTTTCCGTGGATATGGCATCATTTTTGCTCATAAGGTAAGAGTTAATGGTCTACTTTTATTTTTGTTCACTCACAATATCAACAAAAACGTGCTTTTATACAAATAAATCTAAATATATAAAACAAACATGATGCGCTTTTTGCTGTCTGGTCTTGAACAGGAGCGCTTCACAAAAAATGAACCAAAACTCAGTGAATACATGCCTCACAGACATGATAAAATATCTATAGAAAGCTTTAAATTAGTACTTATCAAAATAAAACATAACGACAACAACAACTCTTTTTATTTATAATATTTTTTAATAATTTATTATAATCATAATCTGTATAGATGCATTTCTTAAAGGCGCGTCTAATGAGGAGATGGCAAGCATTGCGCATGAAACTATTATCTCGTTGTCGTAGTAATCAAAATCTCAAAAACTCTTTCAAAATGCAGCTTTTCCCGAAGCACTGGGAACTTTTGATAACTCCTGTAGCCACGATTTATCCCTGAATTTGGACAGGGGTTGTGTATATGGGCGAAATCAA
Source organism: Cyprinus carpio (assembly GCF_018340385.1). Lineage (NCBI taxonomy): Eukaryota > Metazoa > Chordata > Actinopteri > Cypriniformes > Cyprinidae > Cyprinus > Cyprinus carpio. The sequence continues at coordinate 35,507,154 of NC_056618.1, forward strand.
GGCAATCTGTGGTCTAATTGTCAACGACTTGGCTATAGCCCTATTTTGAACCCAGCTAGTCTAAAATTGTTTACATGTACAGCTTGTGGGGATGCATGACATCATAACAACCAAGTAATTTTTTCCCACGTTTTAATTTGCATTATTTTTGCTGTCAAACATTACATTTCCCGATTAGATTTCTTACTTTGTTAAATAAACATGCAATTACATATCCCAACCTGTAGATGGCAATTTGCCCTACTGAGACATGGCCACTGCCAACGCGAGACTTGGAAGTTGGTAGAGAATTCGGCCAGATCTCGCGATAAAACAATACCGCCGGTGCCATGAGCTTTTTTTGAAGAGCAACACGTGAGCAAAAGCCGCAGGAGGAGAAGGACGCCTGAGCAACGACGCTGGCAATCAACAGACAGACAGACAACAGAAATAAGGGACTTTTTAGTTTTTTTTTTTCTTGTAAGTATCTGTGTTATCTCTTTGACATGCTGCCATTCTACATTTGATATCTTGTAGGTGACCGTGACATTACAGCAGATAGCAGGGTAGTGTATGCCATTCTGTGGTTATCTCAAAGGCAAGGGATTTGGTTCAAAAGCACTTTGTGTTATATGTGGGTTTCAAATTTCTCTTCATATTATCCCGATGGCAATCACAAAGATACGTGGTCTAAATGATTTTATATCGACTGTGGAAGGCATAAAAATGTTGTACCAGTCATATTCCTCGGTCAACTTTATGCATTTACGTACCTCTAAACACCCTGTAATAAGTGCAATTGTGAAAGATTAATAATTTGCAGAAATGATTAGATGCAAAATAGTAAAGTCTTTCGGCTTCTGGCAGTTTGTTTCATATAAAAACCTGAACCCTCATTCTCAAGTGATCCTCAAGTGATGTAAAAGACTATGCACGCTAAAACATTAATGTTACCATAATAAACATGGTAAATGCAACCACTTGGAGAAAAGCAGACGTCAAGCTTCTTATTCTCTATCACAATTGTGTATTTATTTAGTAAACATATTTTATCTGTCATAAGTATTGTCTCTCGAGAGTTTAGCTCCGCATAGCATGTCATCAAAATATAATAATGATTTTTTGGTTTCGGGAGCTTTTATAAAAAATAGAAAAATTATCATTAATTTCTAAAATGTGACGTATATAGGCTACTGTGGCTACAAATAAATAGAAACAATCTCGACTGAATAAGCAGGCTATTTTCATAAGCGTTAAAAATAAAATAAATAAAATAGAAATACATTTATTTCTGTGTGATTAATTTTGAGTCCTGATAAATTAATTCATTTTGCTCAATGTATCACTTATAGTAAAACATCGATGCTTTTGAATTTGAATATTATATTTAACAAAAGCATGCAAACAAAAAAGGCCGCTGTTATCGTGTTTTTTGTTTTGGGATCGCGCTAGTTTTGTGATCAGGGGATTTTATTTCTTATTAGTTTTCTGATAACTTCTCTCTGTTGGTGAAACGATGGGGTTGCATGACGTTTGTTCCCAAGAGGCGTGTAAAAGGCGGGTTTTAGTGACGTGCAGCGGAGCTTTAGGCCTGACTGTGGAAACGCTGTGCTATTTCTGGCCTCGTGCTACTGGCCCGCGGCTATTAGCCCCGCCCGGCCCTCCTTTAAGCCCTGGCTCGCACTGGCCCTGACAGTGGATATGCGGCTAATGGGGGCCCGTGATTGTGCCATTGCGTATGACTCTGTAGTTTGCCTTTGTGCCTTGCTGTCGTTGTTTAATCTTTGCTAGTGTGTGTCTTACCAGAGAGATAGTGTGTTGGTGTTTAAGATTGTGAGTGTTATTGTGTTCTGTGTTAATTCTGTTATAGTGTTTTTTGGCTCGCTTCTGTAATATTCCTTCTCAACTCGACCCAAGCCTGATTGACTACGATTTTGGATACCGATTGTAAATTGTTGGTTGGTTAACTTGTATATATCTCTTGTAAATATTTTGTAAATCATTTTTTTTCGTTAAGTTGAGGGATGTATGGGGTTAGACGCCATTTTCTATTCGAAGTCACTTTTCACTTTGTTTTGGTTTAGGGGAGTCAGGTAAGTGTGAAACTGTATTTTCTTTTTTATTGTTTTCTCTTCATTTTGATTTCGGACAGTGTAGCGGGTTTAAAAAAGATAATTTTTTGTTTGTTATTTTGGGCCTTGTCTGCCCCTGACGCTAAACCCCCAACTTGTTAATAAATTCTTATTCACACATCTCTCTGGTTCTGAGACTCTCTTCCTTTTTCCTGTTACAGATGACCCTAGCGTCGTAAACAATGAGTTATATATTTATTCTGTCTTATTTTAATGTTTCTGTTTTTGTTTTGTTTTATTTTTTGACGTAAATTGTGTCTTGTGTGTGTGTGTGTGTGCTCAGTGGCTGAGTAGCACAATAAATCTCAGTCATTGGCTCATTCAGTTCTTTGTGTGAGTGACTGTTTTTATTTGACAAAATTAAAAGTAAAATTCTCACTGTTATTTGCTCATTTAGTGGTTTGTACATGGGTTTTATGGTGCGTTTGTGTGTATTTTCCCATTCATTTCCTGTGGGTGCCCATTTTTGTCCACGAAGGGACAAATTAAGGAGCGTGTGTTGTTGTTTTTTTAAAAGTTTTTGGGGGGGTTTTTTGCCCAATTTTTTCAGAAGGATGCTTGAGAGTTTAAAGGTTCTGAAACTGAGGGTGAGAAAGGGTCAGCAAAGGCAGCAAACACAAAAAAACCACTTCTATAGAAAACACATCTGAGTTACTTTTTACTCCAAACCTTATAGTTACTGAGATGTGATGAGACTCACCGTAGTTTCTCCAGTTTACAGTGTGGATCTTCCAGTAGAGCAGAGAGTAGCTTCACTCCTGAGTCTCCTGGCTTATTATCACTCAGATTCAGTTCTGTCAGGTGTGAAGGGTTTGATCTCAAAGCTGAAATCAGAGCAGCACAGCCTTTCTGTGTGATATAACAGCAGGAAAGAGGACTGCAGAGCATATACAGAAGATTAAAAAATGATTTTTATTAGAGCTTGACTCATGTGTCCAATATAATTGCTGAAAAAAAACACAGGATGTAATACATATTATAGATATCAATTATTAAACCAGACACAGAGAGTGACCAGAAGTCAAGTCCCTTTTTAATAGACTTCAGAATCAAACTGAAATTTACTTCAGATTTGACTCAACAAAACAGAACCCAAATATTCCACACAATATTCCCAAACTACCTGGAGTCTTAACCTTAACTACTGAAGAAGATTTGTATTTTATTTGTATTCAGTCTGCTTATAGTGGAGCTGTACAGACCGGAGTACATTGTGATCATTTGTTTTCCTGATTTAATACTGAAAGAAGAAAAAATCCTGAATTCTATATAGAAAAAAAAACAGAAAAAAAAGAAGGAGAAATAGAGGATGGAAATGGATCAGAAAAACTGAGAAAGCAGCACCTTTTTCATTTAAATATATATATATATACACACACACCAACACACATAAAGTGAATTTGGCTTGATTTTTCCGTTTTATTTTTCAGGATAGAAAATGGTTAATATTTGCATCTCCACATGTAGGCGGACAATGAAACACATCTTTCTGCTGATTGGTCAACCAAAGATCAAGTTAGTGCTGTACAAAAACACTTGTTAATAAAGGTTACAAGTTAGTCAAGATTACAATTAATGTCCAACTGGAGTCTCACTTGATGCCAAAATGAGTCCTTACTCCTGGGAAGTTGTGTAAACTGTTAGTGTTGTATAGTTTGTTTTATTGTTTTTTTTTTATTTTATTTTTTTGCAACACTCATCAGATGATTTGAGGCTGTCTTATTGACCAGACAATAGTTTGCTAATTTAAGAAAGTACTGAATGTTGTCAAATTAAACATGGTTAATGTTATTGAAGATTTCTGCACATGTATATCTGATGTACAAACAAAGTGTCATGAAATTATACAAGCTAGCCTTATCCCATGTTAATATATTATATTTTTTTAAACAAATTTTTCTGGACAAAAAAAAAAAAGAGCAAAATGGCAGCACCATAAATAACTGTCACGTGATTACATGCATCTGTTGTTGCTCAAGTGGCATTGACTAAAGATCTTTTACTTTTTCCTCAGTATTACTAAGAAACATTTTGTCTAATAATTTAATTGAATTAAAAAAGGATTATTATACACTTTATGAATAATTAGATTGAAATTGAATTGTTTTGCATTTTATTCCAACAAACCTGAAAGCAACTTTTAAGTGATTGATGATGATCCCAATCCAATATTTGTAAAATCAGAGTCACAACCCTGTTCCTGAAGGAACCTCAACTTTGCACAGTTTGGATGAATCTCTCTTATCAAACACACATTGATTCAAACTCATCAGATCATTAGTAGAGCGATCTGTGATGTTAGCTGAGTGCGTCAAATAAGACAGACCTCAAAATATACAGAAACAGTGTAGAGAAACACAGGCCTACTGTATAAAATAAAGTCAATAAATAACAGAAGACAACTGTAAAATACTCACTCAATCTTTCTAGATGCTTTGCTGACTTGGCAGCAGCCTCAGAAGACAGTCTTTGATCGGATCAATGGATATTTCCTCATTATAAACTCATCCAGATCTTGTTGTGAGTTCACAGACACAAACACCAGAGCCGACCACTGAGACAGCAGACAGAGAGGACTCCAGAGAGGACGATTGTAATCTCTTCCGCCTCAGGTATGTTTGTACTTCTGCTCTAGTGAACGATCATTCAGTTCATTCAGAAAGGGGAACAGATGATGGATTTCTCTGGGGGAGAGCGATTTTCCCTGATCTTCTGTTTGATGTATGCAGCTGTTTCCTGACTGATATCAGAGCTGCTTACTGTCTTTCTCAGGAGGCCTTGTAAGAGAGTCTGATTAGACTCTAGTGAGAGACCTAGAAGGAACCGGAGGAAAAGATCCCAGCGTCCGTTCTCACTCTGTAAGGCCTTGTCCACTTCTCTACTCTCAGTAAACTGCTCATTGGTGACATGAACACATTCTTCAGTCCTGTGTTTTGTTTAGAAAAGGACAGCAGCTGAATAAAGAAAGCAAGAAAGAAAATCCTGAACACTCAGAGAACAAAGCTGAACACCTTCCCCAGCTGCAAGTCCAAACTCCTCTCTGAAGATCTGGGTACAAAATCCCTGAGTACACTGACACTTCTCTGACATCAATGCCGCTCTCTTTCAGGTCCCTCCCTCATAGAAGATCAGGTTCCCTTTTTCCAGCTGTTCAAAAGCCAGTTTTGCCTAGAGAACAGAATAGTCTTTACTAGCCTGATCAGGATTGATTTCATATTTCCCATCATACTTCTGTGTCTTCAGTTTGGTCTGAAAGATCAGAAAGTGTGTGAACATCTGTGTGAGAGTCTTGGGGATCTCTGCACTCTCTGCTTTACCCATCATCCTCTCCAGAACAGCGGTCTGAAATCCAGCGGAAGATGGGATGTGGAGACATGATGAACACAGACTCTTGTGATCGGAATGTGTGTGTGTGACGATTTCTATCAGCCAGAACTCGGATAATGTATTCTCTTCCTCGAAATTATTCCTCATTCTGAGGGTCGTTTGATCCGCGTACTCTGTGACAGGTGTGAACACACTCAGGATGCGGATATGATCTGCTGATGCGGCTCGAGAGGTGATCCAGAGGCGAGCAGACAGGAAGTAGGTTCCCCTTGATGAGGTTGGTCAGCAGCAACATCACTGACGTGGTTCTGTCACATCAGAAACAAGCTCCGATTGTGTGAAAATCTAGACGCCGTCGACACTAATCAGGACATCAAATAGGACCATGAATTATGTAGGCCTCTAATCTGCTGACTTAATTCTTTGGTTCTGTGTGAAGGTGGTTGTAGAAGATCCCAAGATTGAGTGTTCTGTATCAAGTTCAGCTCCGAAAGGGAAGTGGAAATATGGAAGTGAAACGTCCAGATGATGGCTTTTCCTTCCCAGTCCACAGTACAGAATGCAACTTATGACACAGAGGGGACTGTTGTTACCAATTCCAGCGACTCCTTTAGTCAGGACCACAGTCTGATGGGTTGTCTTGTCAGGTGAGGGTTTAATTTAAAGGCTGTCATTGCAGTTGATGGTGGCTCCTGGGTCTATGGTCCTCCTGGGACACTGTCTCAATTGGTCTCACCTCGATGGTTCATTAGTTGACCTCTCCACTGGCCTCCTCTGTGATGTAGAGATCTGTGTCGATCTCATTCAGGAGTGTGTTGCGTTCTCCCTGATTGGACAGTCCTTCACTGATTCTTCTGCGAGTTATACGGTAGTCTGGAATCGGAGTTTTTGTTTGATACACCGGCATCCGTCTGAGCAAAGGAACAAATGTGTATTGGCAGCGCCCTATCTTTAGACAATGTCTTTTTAGGTTTGATATGTTAGACTTAGGTTGTAGTCGTGACATTCAGGAACAATGTAGTGACTGTGCAAGACGCAGGTTGATACTTTAAAAAAAAGGATAATCTGGATCCAGAGTCTTCTGGTTCTGTAGTGGTTAGCGCGGTCTTTGGTTCTCTTCCTCCGGAATGAGCAGTGTGCTCTTCAAGCAGCCCTCCCTTGACTATGCTTATGACCCCTAAGCTCATAACCGGTCTCTTCAGGAGGATTCTGGGTCAAATCTGGACTTCAGGAGTTCTCTTACAAGCTTTTTCCCTCAGAGATGATTTTGTGCTCAATCTCCTGACATTCATCGTAACTCTTCCCCCCTCAACGTGCATTCAGTTCAAGGAGACCGGTGAAGTCCCAGGATCAATACACCCCGGCGTTATCAATCCTGAATACTACTAAACATCACTGCCTTATATAGACCTGCTAATACCTTTCACTGTATGCTCCCCCTCCGCGTCTCCAGGCTTCCTTGCCCCCCGTTTTACCCGCGAGAGTTTGCTGGATTGGCGAGTTTGTTAGATTCAGTGTGCTTGTGCACAGCCGTCAGTAGTGCCGTACATCTGATTATACCGAGCGGAAGCGATTCACAGATCCGCCCCTGTTTTATGCTTGTTCTCCGAGGGCTTGTGTGGCTGGCGGCACAACATCACCCAACCCACACCACACACTCTACACAACAAATAAACACCACCTACACACACCCCCCATCACAACAACACCGAAACCCACCTAAAAATGGAGTTAAGTTCTCTGCTGTACTGCATTAGAATGAGTAGGAGATCCTTAGTTTGATGAGTCACCACCATCTGCCCTTTTGGTCCCCCTGTCGTCACCATGCATTTAATACGCCCTCGACACGCCTCGAGGTGTAATAATTAAGACTATCATAACATTTGTTATCTATTTTATGATATGTCAACGTGGTCTCCGTTCGCCCGCAGCCGACTCGACCCCCAGATCAGCGCATGTGTCTCCCCACTGAATGGATGGGTTAAGAGTCATTGCCGCATCAATCTTCAGGACCACAGCGCGCGTTCAGGCGATTCATTCTGAACAGCGACTGACAATATACAGCAATACAAACTTGTTTTGCCAATCCTCAACTCTGCTCTGACAGAAACACCTTCACTGGGGTCAAACTCCCTTTAATGTTCCTCTTTAATGGGAGGAGGGCTGTTGTGACTTGAGAGTATTCAATTGAGGAGTCTGTGTGACTTGAGGAGCTAGAAAGATTACGTATTATTTTTTCTATGAATATAAAAGGAATCTGCCCCCATGTGCTCTTTTCAATCATTATATTATAGAATAAAATGAAATAATACCCCACATATAGATAAAGACACAGAAACATCCTAGCAGCAACAGAGAAACCTGGGAAAATACCATAACACACCACACATACAGTATATTGACACTCATAATATCTCACAGTCGGGACCTGGACTCAACAGAAGAGTCTTCCTCTCTCGCAGAGATCTGAAAGATCCATCGCTGGGTTTTTCTACACAGACACATCCATGTGTTAAGATAAATCTGATTCACGCCCCTGAATCTGACTATAAATGAAAATGCTATGGTGTAGGCTGTTGCATTTATTGTTGAAGTGAACATTAAAAAATGTGAAAACATTCATGTTTTCTCACCTCTTGACTGTCTTTATTCTGTGTGTTCATGTTATTCAGAGAGATTCATTCTGGAGGCCATGGTTTCCTCTAAAAAGCATATCCAGATGTTGATCCACAGAGTCAGTTATGAATCATCTCAGTTAATTTTCTCAAATCCACTCTGTCTCAACGTCAGTCCACAGGAGCAGTGCACCTGCACACATGAAAAACTGATTTCATTCCTGCAATTATGTACACAGAATTAATTATTTACAAACAGCCCCAAAACCAAATTCAGACAAGACTGTGCTGAAAATGAAAGTAAACGTGTAATCTGACGATTTACAGACTCTGTCTGTTTATCTCTAATGTCATTTAAACGCTTTAACAATATCTGACATGCTTATTGTTGTCCTTCACCTTTAAAACAGTCAGGATTGATTTTGCGCTATCAAAGATGATTGTTAAAAATGATGATACTCACTGTGTTTTTCTCTCTTAATGTAGGTACTTCCTCATACGAAAAACATACTGCATGTAATAGTTTCACTTTCATGAGTCACCTGACAAGGAGGAGTTTAAGTGTCGAAAACAAAACAGTAAAGGTTTATTACTCACTTAATGTTGAATTTAATTTAAAGTTATATAACCAATGAATGTATTTTCTTCCTCACAGTCGGTACTCGAGGTTCGTTTATATGAGGTGGTCTCTAGTAGCTGAAGACTGAAGCGTATGGGATTCATGGCAGCTGTTTCATTGGACAAGGACCGCCCATGAAGCCGTGTGTGAATGACATGTCAAACAACCAATCACAGTTCGTTCGTTTATCATCACGTTCGGGGCCGTAAGAAAATGTCGCCCAATAACAGCCGGTGATACCTGTCAACATTTGGATACTGAAATCCGGCCGAGAATTGGGGGCGGGGGGGGGGTTTCTTGCACCAACATCACTGCAGCAATGCTAACAAAATTGTAGCAACGATCCATCTTGTACAGGCCTTACTTTTCTCTTTACTGTGCCTTTAATTTGTTTGGTTGTAATTTGGCCAATAACATTTTTGTTCAAAAAGCCAATTTCTGAGACAACATACTGCTGCTTTTGTCTGGACTGCTATCAGCCCGCTAACACTGCCGTCACTTTATCCATCATGTCCGTATGGAAAAGATAATCAGAAGAAGCATCTTATTTTATTCTTTTCTTTAGATATCTTATGTGTGTATATATTCAATTTAATTCAATTCAGTTTATTTGTATAGCGCTTTTACGAACAATCCAGTAACCAAAGCAACTTTACAGAAAATTAAGTTTCACAATAGTTAGTAGTGCTTATCAGTGGTAAATGTAGTTCATGTTGCATATGGCAGAACGGAATGAGAAATGCTTCAGAAAAATCAATAAAAAGAAGTAAACAAACAGAGATTTTAACCTATTAACAGCAATTATGCAATCAAAATTACAGCAAAATGTGGGATAGTTTGTATGTTTCTCTGGGTTAGCATCATCTGAGGTCCTCTGAGGGGTTTGCATCAATCGTCTCAGGTGTTCTGGATCCAGGCGACTGGAGCTTGTTTATATAAATGCATGTATAAAATCTGACTCAGTTGTGATTGTTCTGGGTTGTGCTGTGTTCATTCCATACAATATTCATAAACACTGGGGGTAAGAGTCAGATTTGAATGTTTTTATTTGTCTTGTGTAATGTCAGTATGTGGAAAATAACGTCGAATGTGGGTGTGGGTACAGGCCTCTGATAAAAATATTTATATATCACTCTAAACTATAAGACTGGTTCAGTTTGAAAACACGTTATCCTTTTTTAAGAATTAGGAGAGATCCGGTCACTCGCATGACAGTACAACTATCAAAAATATATATGACAGACAGATATTAATTTAGCCATAAGTAAACATTTATGGAAGCACATGCTTACAGTGCATTGCAATAAACTCAAGTGCCTTGTGTGTGTGTGTGCATGTCCCACGAGCAAGGGTGAGGTTTGTTATAGTGTGCAGTGCAATGATTTACTACCAAACTTTTAAGCTACCTTTCTGGTATATTTAACCAATATTTACAAAGAATTGAATCAAAGCATAAAATATAATCCATCATTTGAAGTGACTGTGTCTCGTCAGAAGACTTGGGCCTAAACCTTTGATCCATATGGATTATTTTCCAGTGTTAGATTACATTTTTGGATCAAGAAAGCCTTTGTGTAGTTGACTGTTAATGGCGGGGCTGAAATTCTCGATTTCATAAAAAATATCGTTAAGATGGTGTTCTAAGATGAACAAAAAGTTTATGGATTTGGAGAGCGGATGATAGAATTTCTATTTTTGGGGGATATCCTTATCGATATAGTACTACAATTTTTAAAATTTATGTTCACTTAAATTTAAACACTTTTCCAAAAGCCGACACTACACCCACCGTATGTGCTTGATTTGCGTGGAGAAGGGCGTATTGTGAAAAAGAAAAAAAAAAAAAACATTCTCATTTTCAGGAAGATAGGACATATGTTTGTTGCACACCTGGACAAAGCTACCAGTTCAGTGTTTTCTTGGCAAGACGGAGACTTCTGTGACATCCGAATGCCAGAGTGCACGGGTAAGTGATTAAAGCGATTCAGTTTTTCGCGAAACCTCTGAATACACTTACAAGGACACTGTGATTCTGTTGATATGCTCCTTAATTACAGCAATTCCTGTGTCGTGCGCTGCTGCGTTTTTAATTGCAGTGTCTCCTTGTTTAGGTGACAAACACAGTCAGAAAAATGACCACGTCTTTAAGCTCTTTGAACTTTGATAAGAGAGGGATTCATCATTTGATTGGTAAGATTCCTTTGAAAAGCATTTCTGAAAGTCTTTGACAACCGGCTGTAAAGGATGATCTGGTTTTCTAAACAATCGGTTCAGTACATCCAAGGATATTCTCATAGGGAATGTGATAACATTATCAGCGACGCCGAAAGTGCAAGGCCAAGAGTGGTTAATATTCACCATTGCTAAAGTTTGCTACGGGTACATTTGTCTGTGTACAAGAAGGGTCCTCGCATCTTTGGGCAAAATCAGGAAATTCTGATCTAAGATTGAAAAGTAGTGCTTGCTTTAGAGAGTGCTATCGAGGAATGCAAAAAGAGATGCTGCCATGTTGCAGTTTATTTGCAATGATTAAGTGAATTGTTGCCTTACTACTGTCAGATTCTGCATTTGCGTTGCCCGTATGACTCGAGATCTATACCAGGATCAGAGGAGAGTTCGATCAAATGAAAATCCGCCATTATTGTTTTTTTTCAAGATCACATGGAGTCTCATGTGTGTGCGACAAGAAAATAATAAACTATATTACAAAAAGATGAGAGATCCCCAAGTTCCAGAGTCTTGGTATCTGTGACCAAGAAACAATAGATTCATCACAGTGTTTTCAGTTTGTGATTTAGTATTCATCCAAAATATCATCTGTTGCTTACACGGCTAAAACTCTATTCTCCTTCAGTCCAGTAAGACATGTGATTGTGCATATGTGTGTGTTATTGTCAGTATTGTGCACATGTATTGGGGCTATATACAGCTCTATATTTACATGATAGCGTTTCTATAAAAGACAGTTATTGATTAATGTTAAGTGTGATGTGTTGTTAAGTGTTGTGTTTTGTATTATTAATGCTTTCTTGGATATTTTTTCTTGGAAATGCCTCCTGAAAGACAAAAATAAGAACAGTAAATAAGCACAATAAGAAACACACACACACACACAAATCCTAATTTTGCTGATTTTCAATCTGCATTTTAATTAGTTTGTAACAAACATGCAACTTTATTTGGAAGCGTCTTAAAGGACATAGTAACCTTAAAAAACGTAAATAGTAATAAAGTTGTTCATTGCTCATGGACATGTTGCGGATGAATGAATTAATAATTTTACATTTTGTGCTTCCACAAAAGAACATCACATGGACTGGTCCCATTTTGCATGGAACTGATGTATAATCGTTTCAGTTGAGTTTGAAACTTCTAGCTTTTATCATTACCTTTCGTGGCCATTTGTCTTAATTAAAAACTTTTAAAGGGTTTATTGACTGAAAATTAATTTTGAAAATGACCTTCATGGACCAGCTTGGCACTTGTTTAATCAGTAAAAATGAAACAGACATTTTACTGTAAAATGCAGTTGTGTTAAAGAAGATGTGGAGGTGCACAACATGGGTCTTCAAAGATAAGACTATATGACCAATACTGTTTTATCAAGACATTTCTGTTGATTAGCCTTGCCACATGATGTAGCTTTAATAAATCTTTTAGTATTAATCGTGAAAATATACTTACAAATCTAAGACGCTCTGTGTTTGGATGGGACTTTATAAGAGCCTTTGGGGTTTATTCAGCTGCCTGCTTGATAAAAAAAGGGGAAAGAAAAAAGGAAGAAAAAGAAAAATCACTGAATATGAGTTCGCAAACTGCATCGCAAACTTGTGTGGTTGGAATGACAGCTCTTCACCTGTGGTTAGAGGCATCGTGGTCAGGGTATTTATCGGCAAACCGTTTACCAATCACATTTCGCCAATCAGCCAAAGCAAACTGTGGCTACAAGCCAGATATTAATAGACAAGTTTCGTCAAATATTTATGGTTATAGAGAACCAGTGTTACAAGTAGAGCGGCAAACAGTATATTTGGGAACATTAGAATATTGTTTCCAAATAGGCGGTCTCTCGCGTATTCATTCCGGGTCCAAGAACACACTTTTTTAGGGATGCACCTGCCATAGTTGCACAATGAGAGTACAATATACAAACAAACACATATAGAAAAATCAGATATAGTTTAAATGTCCCTTTGAAATAACATATGAGCATGGTATTGGTATGCGGCATTTACGTAGATCATTAATTATTTAAATACATGTATCATTTAATAATTTAGCAGAAGCTTTTCTGCAAAGACACGATCTTACAAATGACGACAATAGAAGCAATCAATAAACATACAATCACAAAATTTAGTGAGACTAAGATGATGATGATTGATGATGAGAATGACAGTAGGGACTACAGTAATAGAGGTTGTGAATACAAAGTAAATGCCGCAGCTAGAGTATGTTTTCAAGTGACTGGAAGTTTAATTAAGCTCTTTATAATACATAGCCCTAGTTTTTCTTACAATGTTCAGCTGGCCTCTGGAGATTTGTCCCGGCCTGTGGTGGGGAGTGGCGTAGTGCCTGTGGGGAACACGGAGATCCACTGGGGCCTGTATGGAGGGGACACCAAACACACCCCATTTACCCCCAACAAATGCCGATGGACATAGCCTTATAGTAATAGTAGTTGTAATTGTTTCCCAGCCACTTATATCATCCTCAATCTCCTGATGTCATCGAGGGTTGGATTGGCTCCCAGTTTTACTTCGGCTCCTTCAAAGGCTGCATTCTTTGTAGACGGTATTGCACAACAGGCAACCTCCACAGGCTTGAAACCCTTTTGGCCTTCCCCACACACGCTGAAGCGCTGAGTAGGCTTTATCCGAAAAAGCCCACACACCAGCTAAATATCTATTCTTTGTCCTGGCTGAGAGGTAATCAGTTATCTGCGCTGTGTGTATTTCACCTTAAAAGATTTGGTTAAAAAGGTGCACGGTCTAATGGCCTGACATATTGTTGGATGAATGGGGGGTGGGATGGTAATCATATACTCACCCCACGCCTCTCTCGCCAAGCAACAACAGCCTCGAGGGTTTTTTCTTATGCGACGTGGTCGGCCATCCAATATCAGATGTGAGCGCCTCTGAGGAGTGCATCCAATGGTGTCACAAAAATGATCTCGGCCACTGGAGAAGAAAAGAAACAGTGTATTGTGCATCCACCCGAGTCAGTCATCCACCAACGACTGCTGGGGCCAACCACAACAGAAAGGTGCTCACTCATCTTTTTCTTGGAAAAATGAAACAGTGCGTGGTCCAAATGACCCAACGGCGTTCATGCGAACAGTAAAGCCTCTTTCCGCACTTGGTGACTCTTGCCCACCTGCCTCTTCCCCTTGGAAGCAAACAATTTTGTTTGGCTTGTACATTCATGGACACCCACTCATCCATATTCCACAGACGGGGTGGGTCAACGGTTTTCGCCAAGCTATGGAAAAATAAATCAAATGCGAAATATGGAATACTCCTAAATCGGAAAGAACAGAGTCCACCTTTGGTTGTTAAACCCCACCATCCTATTAATGCCACTCGTCGCCTGTGGAGTCTGACAGACAGGGTTCCTGCTCTTCTTAGAAAATTAGATAACCAGTCTTTCCCGCCATCTTGCGCTTGAATTAAAAACAATGGTTCAAGCCTAACTCTCTGCCCAGAGTCATAGGAGCTTCCTTAATCAACGTTGAAAACCCAAAACAATGCCCTCTCTCAATTGATTGAATGTGCTCAGGTAACTGGCGAGCATCGAAGGATGACGTAAAAACTGCCATTGAGGCCCTAAACCTTTGATCCAGGAGTCCAAAACCTTTTTTATCCCCCATGCCGCCCTCAAGGTCTTTGTGGTGACTCCAAAATTGATGGACTGGCAGCCTTCAAGCGGTTTCTCTTCAACTCTGAGGCCATTTTGTAGAGCTAGAGCTTGACTCTGATATAGCACCACGGTAATTTTATTTTATATGGTACGCAATCTATATGGAGAGAAAAAAATAATATGAGGTTGAGATTTCATACACTAGGCCTTTATGGGCATTGAAATGATTGTATTTGTTCACCACTCATCACCAAGACAAACAGACCAGTGACATTGTGGTTATCAGTATGTTTTTGATTAATTTAGTGAAGAGAAGACACCTTTCATTACTGCAAGATGTCACTGCGAAGTGTGATAATATAAGTTGGATTAAACAGTTACTGAGTTTAGGGTTATGCCAGATATAGATACGATTTAGATATAGATTTAGATATGATATTTCTTCATACAACCATTATAACTGAAAATGTCCAATTAGAATGCTAGGACGTTTGCACTTTCCCTTTCCAATCCGTGGATGAACATCCTGTACTCAACTTCAGCTGTTATCACATTCACATCTCCAATCAAAAATTCACACAGATATTTTAAGTGTGGGACATTTTCAGTTGAAGGCTTTGTCAAAACGAGAGGTGTGAGGAGGGGCAAGGTTTCACTGCTGAATCTGTCAGTGATACTTTGTATGGCAAGGTCCAGTGTTGCAAAATAAAAACTGACTTTCGTCTCTTCCTTCTGACTAAGCAGAGTTTGACTCTGTCAAACTTTGGCTTTTGTTGGATGGCCATCGGTCATCCAACCTCTTTGAAACTTTTCTGGCTCTTTGGTTTTCTCGGAATTCAATGTTAATTTTTGAGGCTAGTTTTACTGTTTCAGTCCACATCTCCTCAAAAACATCATCAGATCGCCATTGAAAAAACCAGCTGTTCTCTCAGTCTCAACCCGAAGGAGCAGCTGTACTAATGTCCACTGTCTTCTTTTTGGAGATATCTTGATGAGAACACATGTTACTGACAGAATTTACTTAGTGCCCCACCAGATGCACGCCCAGAACTCAAAATCAATGGCCTTTGTCAGACTGCACATCGCCAGGTACCTGATGACTCCTTGTCAAATCTGTCAGCGTTGAATTTGGCAGGGTCTCAACAACAGAGGGCAGGGATTCCAGAAGAGCTCTGCAGGTTGTCTGTTTTCTTGCCTGACCATTTGTGTGTGCTTAATGATTTAGTGCTGGGGTTTTACTTTGGCTCTTTTCATTGCAAGCTTTGTTGACCTCAATGAAGAGATGGCTATGTCTTTTAGCCAGATTCCTTCCATGAATAGCAAAAGTGTTCAACTAACCCAAAAAAGTTATGTGTGGCTGTGTTCTAGCAGCACATATCAACAATAACAAGATTTAAACGACATCTACAGTAACGTGATAAGAAGATGAGAGCATTAATTAAAAAAACACATTATGGTAACACTTCACAAAAGTACTATTTGTTATATAATAAATGCTTTAAAAATTTTAAACTAATAATGACATATTTTAGTTAGATCCAGCATTTATAGTTACAACATCTCTAATAATATGACCTTAATGTTAATTTAGTAAATTTATGATTGTTTATTGCTTAGCTTATAATAAATAAACAATACAATCATATTGTACAGATGTTACAGACTTACAGTGCCCCTCTGATTTTGAGGCACCCAAAACCCCCAATGGCCCTGTCAATATGTAGCAATTGGTGTATATTATGGGCTGATATATGTGCATCATATACTTTTCAGCACTAATGTAGATACCAGTGACTTGATCATGCCTGTGCCTGATCACTAGACTATCTCTGCATTGTACTTGGGGAGTAACCCTCCTTTGATCTAAAGAAATAATAAATAAAAAATACAGGAAGGCAGGAGATAGAGATGAAGAAAGTAATAGATGCAACAATATCATGCAACACAGAGATTACTGGCTAACATTAACAATATTTTTCTGTTCCTACCTCTTGAAATCTCTTACTGCTGCCGTGCTTGTTGGCCTTCCAGTTCTCTTGCAATGATGAGTTTATTTTTACTTTGTGCCATTGATTTAGAAATATACATTAATTTGAGAGTCAAATCTGCATTTTGAAGCTATCTCCTTGTACACAGTGAGGGTAAATTTGGCACATTACCTTTGGCTTTGCGTTGTGAGAAGTTTTGTGATCTTTTCGTGGCGTTTTTGCTGATTAACGCTGTAATTTCTCAGAAAAAAAAAAAAAAAAAAAACTAAACGTGCAGTTTCCACTCCGCCCCCGCATAAATTTGGTGCTGCCCGCTGATTTAAGTCGTGGTAAAGCTTGCATGATCCAATCACGTCAAAAAAAATTCTCGCGAAAAAAAAGTGATATTGAAAATATAAAATCCACTTTTCTCAAAAATCTGAGGGGGCCACGTGCATGCGCCTCTGTTGCCTACAGTAATTTAGTCCTTTCAGGGCCAGTTGCACGTGGTTCCTAAAGCAGGGGTGCTTGTTGTTTATAGTTATTTACTTTCTTCTGCGTCTTTGCTACTAGACTGTGAATTGTGAAAGATTGGAACATAGAGTGGTCTTGGTATTAATGACAATTATTCCGTTAGGAGGCGATGTAAATTAGCGGTGCTTCGTCCGCAAATAAATTACTGAAGAACAGAGGTGGAAAGTAATGAATTACATTTACTCGCGTTACTGTAATTGAGTAGCTTTTTTGTGTACTTCTACTTTTTAAAAGGAAATTGAACATCTGTATTTTAGTGTACTTAAGTATTTTTGTTTGAAGTATTGTACTTCGCTACATTTTTTTAAAACACATTAATTATGTAGTAAAAACAAACAAAAAAAAAATATCTACCTGGAAACTACTGCAGTAATAATGGGCAGGAGGGCAAACTGGCGCCTAAAATCACCAAGAAAGATGCAGCAGGCAAAAAGAGGCCTGTTAGTGTGCAGACAACGCTGAAAACGAAACCCCGTATATTCTGAAGTGAACTCGAAGGAAATGAAGGTGAAACCCTGGCCTATATTTATTGCCGTTATTATGCAGTGTAAGCTGTTGTTTGCATAGGGAGACCAAACTTTAGCCAATTTAAAACTTTGACAAGACATAAACCCTTCGCAAGCATGTAGGGTAAGCCTAAATAACGTGCATCGTTGCAGTTGGGGTTTAAATTAAGCTTTGACAGTTTAGCCATGAGGTTTTGCACAAATTAGCCCAAAAAGACAGTGGCCGTGGTGCGAGATATATCGTCTGCGATAATATCATAATGTGTTTTAATGAGTGCGCGCTGAATTTAGAGTAGCCGTTCTTTCCATAGACTGATATAAAAAACAGGTTCGTTCATTGTGTGATTTCAGTCTTGTATAATTGCATTTAGAATGATAACACAAAATTGAAGACATAGGGGCAGAAAATTTACATATTGATATCATTTCATATAGTCAATCAAAATCACACAAAGAATGCCGTCTTTTCCTCCAAAAATCATCATGATGAAATAGATAATAATATATATATATATATATATTATATATATATATATCTATATATATTATCATATATATTTATAAAACAGTCAGTAAAAAAGGTTAATTAGCGTCTGCATTTTTAGACACCCATATTTTTTGGCACCCGTTTTGCTATATTTCTACAACAAAAAATAATTCCAAACACAGCCACACAAAAGCACAGTTTGCGCAACATGACAGTGGTTAGTTCATGAATGAATCAAACCGTAGGTTCAATAGCATGACTATTATTAACAGGTAAGTCCTGACACCGACTGGCCATTTTAATTTCACACTAAAGGATCTTTGATTTTTTTTTTTTTATAATTAATTTTTAGAATTTAAACGAGTATTCAAAATTT
Organism: Cyprinus carpio; assembly: GCF_018340385.1. NCBI lineage: Eukaryota > Metazoa > Chordata > Actinopteri > Cypriniformes > Cyprinidae > Cyprinus > Cyprinus carpio. The sequence goes on from NC_056618.1 coordinate 35,525,555, forward strand.
TATGTCTTGTATATAAAAACATTATCATGCCCCATTTGTAACAACTGCAGGTTAAATGCATTATCTGTCCTGCCACTAAACAGTGTGTAAAATACATCGAAATGCCAATTCGATGAAAGCCTCTCTGCCATTTCCTTGCATTGAAAAAGATTGAGTTTGTGATACTGATTTGCATGGTAACAGCCACAAATGTATTATTATTCAAAATAACCTGATTCCTTTAATTAAAAACAATAGTTGGAGATTAATAGGCCTATCCCAGGGGTGTCAAATCCGTTCCTGTGAGAGGGCGTTAGCCCGTGACCAGAGTTTAGTTATAACCACTGCTCAAGCACACAATATCATGCTAGTTTAAATAAGGCCTAAATGAGTGAATTAGCTGGATCAGGTGTGTTTAATCTAGAAGGTTATATCATAAAACTGTGCCCAGGATGTGGCCCCCTCCCCACGAGAAACTGAGGTTTGACACCCTGGGCCTCTCCGATTTTTCGCCTCCCTCCAACTGTTAAAATTAACTAAGATAATTTTTATTGAGTTAAATTTAAAATGCGCTACTTTTTACTTTTATTGAGTAGATTTTTAGATGATTTATTGTACTTAAGCTAAAATTTCATTCAGAATGGCTACTTTACTTGAAGCTTAGAATATTTTGTACATTTCCACCTCTGGCTTGTGACAAACGTACACATACAGCAAGCTGCTCAACATGGCATCATTGCTCAATCGGCCATAGTTGCAAAACAATTTTGCCTTTTTTACCTCTTTTAAACTATGCCAGGCAGTTATTTCCTTTTTCTGCCCACAGCACTCAATCATATCATTTTTTGCGAAGATGGACAGAGATAAGTAGCATTTGAAGGTGGTTTGCTAGCCTTTGAAGGAAAGCGATCAAATTGCTCCAGTAGTTTCATTTAACTCCAAAAGTTTCCTCTGATTTCACTGAACCTGCTTCTTCATGTCCAGAAATAAATAACTTGCGCCTTCCCTAGAAAGGGGTACAGCCAACAATTTTTTTGCCGGAAACATTTCGTCTATCAACAATGTCCACCAATTTTGTGCCACGTTCATTTCTGTCTCAAACACTTTTGCCTTCTATTTAAACTGGCTTTATAATTACTTCTAAGCCACAGCACTGAAAGGCCTTGGGCCCCTAAAAACATTGCTTCATGCTCTCATTCTGAAAACTATTCCAAGAGTCCTTTTCCAGTTTGAAAAGCCTCGTTGCTGATCATGGAAGAATCTTTGATGTTTATCGTGCTGGAATGCTTCATGTATTCTGCAAGCATAGCCAAAATGTTTTCTTTCATCTCATGTTAACAGAGACAGATATCTCAAGCCCATCAAAAAGAATCAAAACCATCTCTGCCCACCTGGAAGGGATCTGTTTGCCTAGACCAAATTGGTGACTGGATAATTTTTGAGGATTAAATTGCGTTGGTCCTGATCAAAAGTCCATAAATAATCGTCTTCTCACTGCATTCTATGCCTAGCTGCTTGCTTGCTCTCTCTCATCTTGCCAATACAAAAGTAAAATACACAGAATAAGCATTCATATGTAAACAGTAATTTTTTTCTGACAACAAAAATGCTATATTTGCATAGTTTAAGAGTCTAATTTAATACATTAATATAACACAAAACTACAATACACATACACAGCGCACACGCACACACACGCACACAAACACACACTGCTACCAGTGTCCAATTCTAACGATCTGTTGCAGCTCATCTCTAGTGCCACTATGCCATGACTGCCATGCTATCTGGAAAGTTGAAATAAGGGAAAGAAATTAATCATTAAAAAACACTCTGTATGTATGTATTATTGTTTATTTATATGTATGTATTTCTGTAGTCTTTGTCATATCTAAACTATATATCCACAATGCCAAAACCAAATAAAAGTAACTAGGTTTGGAAAGTTTTCAGACATAGTACACAGAGTAACTACAGACATTTAGTGGTTTTAAACTTGACATTACACTTGTTTTCTTAATTTTATTTGAGACGTAAATAGACGAATCTAACAATTTTTTTGTTTGAGATTTTAAATACATTGCTTCTATTTTTAACTTATATACTGCATTAGTTGAATAAATAGAAGTCATGTTCAGTCTGTCATCCTTAGTGCCTTCGAACAGTTTATATTTTATTTAGATTATCTTTAGCTATTTATTTAAGCTTTTGTGGTCTTGGGTATGGAATTTTATTATGAACAATATGCAAAAGGATAATATATGTAGAGGTTTATGAATCAAAGACAACTGGACCGCACTTCAGGACTCAAAATTTGTAGCTACTTTATAAACTGTTGTTAAATGTCTAAAGTTATTATTTCTGAAATAATAAAGTTAAGATTAAACTTTTTGAAATTATTGAGAATAATGCCGAAAAAAAACAGCTCTGGTTCCATATTAAAAGAACAGAACATAGCAATTTGACATTAAAATAATCTTTGTACTATGGCATAATCTTTGATACAGAACGTTAATTACTGGGCAAAGAGATATATAAATGAAGAGGAACAGTAAATATACAACAATAGTTATAATATATACAAAAGTTAAATAAAAATAATAAACCATCAGTGAATGGGCTTAAGGACTGCCGTGGACAGCTGACTCCTAAAGTTTTTAATATTCTTCAAATACTACCTTTTATACACATCACACTGATAAAAAAGAATCTTTTCCAATAAGTTTAAATTGATTATTACCTTTTATAGGCATTTTTACCTTTATAAAGCCATTTTTTTCTAAAAGACCATTATCTTTTGAGTCAAATTCTTAGATTTAATCAGTGAATTAGAATAATAAGACATTTGGGCTGTTACCAAGTAAATGAAATCAACACAGAAGCTGCATCTGAAATGGCATTTACACACTGTTTAATGCAAGAATGCATTTAACCTGTAATTACAAATGCATAAATAATGTTTTGATATATTAAACATAAAACGTTGAATACTGATATTTGAAATTATTTAAATTATAAAATATACTTTAAATATGAAATTAAAATCGCCAGTAGGTGGCAGCAAGTCCCTGTTAATAAGTGAGTCATTGCCACTGAACCGAATCATTTAAACGGTTGATTCATTCAGGAACTAAACACCTCCATGTTGCTCAGAGACGCAAAACTGTCCTGTGGCTGTATTTGGAATTATTTTTGATGCAAAAATAGGAAATATGGTGTTTAAAATGTGTTTATTATGTGTCTGTTATTTAACTTCTTGTTTATTGAACTGTTGTAAAAAATCAATATCACATTTTTAATCATGGTAATATTTGGAGAAAAACGGCACTCTTAGTGTGAAGATGATAACTAAGTGGTATAAATATATAAGTTTTCTGCCATCATGTCTTGAATTTGTCATTCTAAACGCATTTTAATTTTAAAGTTTTTGCAAAATAGCTTACTCCATAATGTCAGATCACACATCCTTATTATAATATTATGGCAGACCATATATCCTATATCGCACACCTCTTATCGGATGATGTCCATATAGCTCTATATTATTTTATGTTCTTTTAGGCTATACCTTTAACAAATATTGATGATAGTAATATTAAAATTCCATGCTGTCACACAGACAAGCACAATAGTAGCCTAGTTATAATAATTTTTATTCTTCGTTCAAAATAAAATGTTAATATTTTAATAATTCTAGGGGTTGAGATAATACGGCAAGTTTACGAGTTATATGTTTAGGGGCTATATATGCGCTACCAAGTAGAGCCTGTCGGATTTACAACACGTGTCCATTTCTTCCTGAAAGACATGAAAGTGAGTGGCTAGTAAACAGGAAGAATAGAGCGAACTTTATTTGTAGGCTAGATTCAAGTGTTTGACGTGAAATGTCGAAAAAAAAAAAAGTTTGAAAGGTTTTCGCGTGTTAGCCTGTTGTCAAAAGTCTAAGTCAAGTCGCAAGTTACTTTGATTTTATATTGAGAGTCAAGTCATAAGCTTCAGCTGGTTTGCCTAGAAATATATTATTCTTTTTGGAATTGCGTGTTTTTTTTTTTTTGTTTGTTTGTTTTTTAAATAGTATGAAAAAAAGCACAGGTACCTTTCTTGTGTTTGCCCAAAAAGAAAGAAAGAATAGCGTTTGATCTTTTTTGAGTCCCATTGCCTGATTGTCGTCCACACTGTGCTACACTGACCGTTGTTTTCTGACCGTTTTTTTTTAAAGCCTGTCCCGCTCAGGGCTTTAAAATAGTTTAGGCTTAAGTCACGTGGTGCGTGAGTGCCCTGAGTGTCTGCGTGTGACGGAGAGAGATGCCAGTCAAAATCAGTTACTGTAAATGGCCGGACAGTGGACCAACTAAAACGATCAAACATTTACTTAATTTCTGTCACCATTTCCTCTGAAACTCTTGGCCAAAATGCCTGAGATTACGGAAAAAATTCGCGGGGCCCTAGATTAAACTGATTCGGGGCTCGAGCCCCAATGTTTAGACCCCTAGCGACGCTTTGCTGTCACATTACAAACTTGACCCACGAGCAAGTGCAGACCTAATGTTATTTCAACAGAGAGTGGTTTCATTCTGTTCAGCCTGCAGGCCAACACCAGGAAAAGTACCTTGATCTCTTTGTTGAGTTTTGTACTTGATCTCATTAAATCTCTTAACGAGCGTCTGTTTAAATAAATCAGCGCTAACAAGCTGGATGCCAAACATCCTGACAATAAATTATTTTAACATCTTTTTACAATCAATTTACATAAATGTCTCATCGGTTTACAATGTGTAAACGCTTACAACAAGTGAGTGTTTACTGGATTATGTTAAACAAGTACACTTTAACCACGTGATGAAAAACAGTTTATCCATAAGGTACTTACACTTCAAAACAGCTTGTCATGAGTTTTCAGCATTTTCAAATATGAAGAGTCAGATAACGTGGCCTAATGCGGATAGGCCAGTGCTCGCATCGTATGATGCCCCTAACCGTGTCCGGCCGCGTGGTGCCCCGTGTCTGTCCCCCCCCCCAAGAAAGTGAGAACCTCTGCCACGTGGTGGTCGTGGGGGCTACAGTGCGCACAAATTACTATGAGCGGAGTGAGATCATTGCGACTTGGGTGTCTGCGCTTTGGGTCTGAGCCAGTCTGTAAAGATACAGTGTAATTAGTACTGCAGGCACTCATGACCATGGATGAAAATTGTGGGTACCCCTGGCCAAACCACTGTCTCGTGATCTGGACAGTTTAACATCATGTACGAAAATTGCAACATACCATCTGCATAATGAGGCTTCATCCTGAGGCAGAGTGCAATGCTGTGGTTCTTCTATGGCCAAACAATCATTCTCCGTTGTCATCAACCTCGAATGCAGTGGAGAGACGTTAGAGGCGCGTGCTTCGAGGGCCCGACTCCTTTTTACACTCGGGAAGACGCACGATCTCTGTGTGCAAAATAAACAATGCACCTAACCATAAATGGACACATCTTTTTGTGAGGCCCCACCGTGACATTATAAGAAATGGACTCCAAAGGACCGACGACTGGCAGAGCTGGTTCCCCCGCCCAGCACGAGGCGGTACAGCGTGATGTGCACGCAAGAGCCTCCCCTTTGCGGAGGAATACGCTGAGCACGGAGCCTATACAGAGCGAACTGCACGACCGCTACAGCTATAGATGAACTATAGATAGAAATAGAGATGTGGGAGAGATAGGACAAGAGAGGTTGTTGAGAGTTAGAAATGATGAAGAGATAGATGCGGGTATGGCTCTTAAAAGTGCCTTTGGGTTTTGAAAATAGGTGTATCTATGGTTCGAAAAGGTGTGAAGTCTGACCCGGATTCTGCAGGAGAGACAGAAAAATGTTATTATGCAGTGTAGGTAAGATATGTTGATAAAAGATTTTAAATGATTAAAAAAGCGTGTATTAGTTTACAATATCTATATTCTTCTGTTAGCATACAGGTGTCAAAATATGCACAAAATATGAAGGTCTTAGTAGGCACTCAGCACAGCATATAAATATGTAAGTTCCTCCTTTGTCTAAAAAGGCAGGGTCTAACACAAAAATTATGAATCTATGTTTCATAAAAATGATAGTGGTCCGGGCTTCACTACATACAGTCTCCCAGCTCTGCAGTGTGGTTGCATAGCTTTTGGCCCACACAGATTTTGCTAGTTAGCTATTAGATCAGGTGCGTTGTGCCAAAGCAACCAAAGGCTCTGCCTCGGTCTGGGTTAAGCCATGTCATAAGCTGACTGGTAATGAAGAGAAAAGGATCAAAAATGTCAGTAGAAATTAAGACATGAATCAAGAATTCCATAGAACATAGGCCTATTATTGTTTTTTTTTAGCGACTATTAGTGTTGTAATGTTTGTTGGACCATCAATTGGAGATGGGGCATTTCGTCCTGCCCACCATGTATAGAATCAAATATTCAAAGTATGCTAGAGAGTCGTTTACTGTCCATGAATGTAACACAAATGAAAAAGGATAGCCGGATTGCTGATTTCTCGTTTTGTTTTAAACATTTGAAATAAAAAAAAAAATTTTTAATTTTTCATGTTGTCACTATTAAAAGGTTTACAAACAGCACACAAGAAGTCAGTTTTGCTCTCCATCAGGAAAGAAATTAGAAACAAACAGCAAAAACCTCGAGAGTCTGTTGCAAAGTTTAAATGAATCACGCTATTTAAATGTATAACAATGTTGAATTTCCAACTTCACATCATTAAGAACCTACTGGCTGTTTGTAATTTCATATTTAAGTTTAATATGTAAGTGTAATGAGTTCCACCTGAAGGCGCTGCGTTGTGAGAACCCAAGTGCAGTTTCTTTACAGAGTGAGCCAAAACATAAACAAAGGACTTGACTTGAACAGACTTGACTTGACTAGACGTTGAATGAGGCATGAACAGACTAGAACCTCACCGACAGTATTTTGACAACATTAATACATGAAACAAGGGACCAAGTGCGAAAAACATGACTACATATAACAGACATGAGGGTCAAATGACCATGGAACAAACCAATGAGCAAAACAGAACTGATAATCACGCACAAGACAATAACACCAATACGAACACCACACATCCACAAGCAGAGATACAATGAGGGCAAGGGGAGTTATGGACAAACAGCAAGAAACAAAAACAACCTACACAATAAGGACATGAAACAAGACACATGAAACACCAAACCCAAACACCACATTACAAAAAGTATGTATTTCATTTTTGGCAATCTTAAAAACATTTCTACATTAAAATGGTTAATTTAAACTATCCATTTATGTCACAATCCATCTATGAATTTAGTTGATAGTTGATTTCATTTGATTGTTAATAACCAGCAATGTCTTTTTGATTCTATTGAATTTAATTGAAATTAAATAAGAACCGGACATAGAGGAGCCACAGATATGACCACCTTTTATAATACTAAAAGCGCTAACAATCTATGTTGTTTGTTTTTTCCCATCAAAGTTATTATCAGGGGTTTTGGAGCACATCCTTGTTTCTATATTTTATAACGAAAATATTAATGAGGTACATTTAAACTTTGACTAGAGCCTAGACGTTGCCTATTAATTGTACTATTTATGAAACCTCAAAGCATAGTCTCTGTGTGGATTTTGTATTGGATGTTTCTAGTTGAGTTGCATGTGCAGTGAAGGTATACTGACGAACTTAATTTAAAAGTAAACAATTCAAGCTTTCTGTAAAGTATTCTATAAAAAAAACATTTGAGGCGAGGATTCATAGAGAGTTAGATTGTTTTATTTATGTGTTCTTTAAAGAGAGGTGACAGGAGGCAGAGACCGGCACTGAGCACACCCTTTTATTTTTCATTTTTTAAAAAAGCACAGTTATTTGTTGTTGTTCCCCCTTCTTCACCCTTCTTATTATAATTCTATTATTTTTTTTTAAATTTTTGTTTTTTATTGACCGTTTTATTTAACCAGGAAAATCTCTCTGAGATTAAATCTCTTTCACAGGAGAGTCCTGGCCAAGCATGGCAGCAGTTAACATCACCCTTTACAAATTTAAAACAACACATACAAAAACAAAGACACAATGGAAAACACAATAAAACAATTACAAAATCAGTGAATCTTCTTCGACGTGAAGGAGGAAGAATAGATAAAAAATTGTGTTTTTTTTTTTCCAAAGCAACAGAGTTTTGTACTTTCAATTTCGTTTGGATGGAATTTCCATTCAAACGGAGCTGCATACATAAAAGCCCTTTTTCCCAGTTCCAGTGGTCTCACAAAATGGACAGAGGAGCGTACAACAATTATCAGGACCAGAGGGAATATTTTCCCCAACACACTTCTTTGAATTAGACAACCTAAATATGGAAGGCACAACCACCCCAATAAGTTTTATAAATGGATTAATTAAAAAATTAATTTCCCTTCTAATAGACGAATAGGGCCAGGAATACTCTATTATACTATCATACAAGGATGAGATTAATAGGTTTACTATCTGATCTTATTCTGATTATGAATTAACCGCCAAATAAAAGTAGACCCTGTGCAGTTTAAAATGATACCTTATCTCCTTATCTTTTACGATCAAAATTATCAAAGTAATTTTTAGTTCTGGTCCGCGGTCATCACGAAAAATACGAGACCAACAACACCGGTGCGGGCTTCAACCCCAGGGGGTTAAATGTCCCAGTGACAGTACTGTTCAGGACGTTGTTGGTTTGATTGTCGTTGTTGGAGTAGCTTGTGGAGTTTCCCCTGTCAGAATACTGTACAATAAATAGAAAGGAAAATTTCACTAAATCTAGTTTATAGCCCAATTAATAATAGAAGCGACATTGACTCAAGAACTTACTATAGTTTTCTTCAGTTTACAGTGTGGAATCCTTCAGTAGAGCAGAGCGCAGCTTACTCCTGAGTCCTCCTGGTTTTTAGTATCACTCAGATCCATTTCTGCTGTCGGTTGTGAGCCCCGCCGCTCCGATCGCAGACGCGAGCGAAATCAGAACACGCCCAGCCTTCCCTGGCGAGCGTATGACCCGGTGCCAGAGCGCGCTCCAAGCCGTGTGGACACCGTACCACGAGAGTGAAGAAATCCCGGCCGGAGCAATGATCTCTGAGGACTGTGTTTAAGTTTTAGGGTCGAGGAGTGTGTTTTGTGTGTGTGTGTTTGTATAAGCAATACTTTTTTTCTATACACCAAGACTCAGTGCTATAGAATTTGAACTGCCAGCAGCTAAAACATTCATTTAAATCCTCTACCCACATATTCTATTGTGATGCTGAATAGTTTTTATAATAACTATATAGGTGATAATGTTTAAAATCAGAGGAAACATTATATTATAAATAGACATATATTTTATGTGCGCTTTTCTTTAAAAAGTTCACTTAATTTGGATCGAGTTTGAATTTATTGTAGCTCTTGTTAATAAATCTGACTCTAATTTTTAGTGATCCTTAAATTTAGCATAGTGTCTAATTAATACCTAATCATGAAATATTGGTTTAACAAATAATTGCGATATTTGATTATTTTCTGACTCCATCCATTTGTTAAATGTTTATTTCGTGCTTCTGGTCTTATTTCCTTCCCAGCTATTTTTACTGTACAAACAGCTTGTTTTGCGGCTTGATATTACAATTGGTGTGTTGTACATATTATTTTAATGTGTTATCTTAATTATGAACACAATGTTTTTGTAGTGAAAACAGTTGTACATTACGCGATTTGTAATTCTTTCATTATTTCGCTATAAGCGGATATGAAAATAGAAGTCTCACCATAGACTACTTCGCATTGAAGACTAAGGGACTACTTTGTCAATTATCATTCATCAGGGATCGTTGTTTCACTTGGTCTCACACCGACAGGGGGGGCGGGATCTCACGATCAAACTCTCCGATTTTGATTAGTCCGAGGAGCAAGATGAACTTTATCTTCAAACTCATTAGGCTAAGAAAGAAGGTATCATGCTAAATACAAATTAAGCAATAGAACCAGTTCAGACGATAATAAATACATAACATCAGGTGCTCAAAGATGAATCTAGTGTGAGAGTGCATACCCTGCCAGCAAGAAAAGAAAAAAGTAGCATGTAGAATGTTGTGGTCTCTTATATAACCGATACTCTTCACAGATTAAAAAATGTCAAGACTTGGTGTATGAGTACATGTAATCTGTTATAATGGATGGAGAAAGATTGCAATCTGTCATTTTTGTAATTATTTACAGTATGTGTCTCATTTAGTGATTACAGTAACAATGTAAAGTGTGCTAACAAAACTGTAAAATTACAGTAAACTACAGGCAAATGTCCTGCCATATTTTACTCTTAATTTTCAGGACATGGTTATTACACTGTACTCTATATGCAGCAAAATAAATTAAATGAAACAATAAATTAAAATACAGTACTTATATGTGGCTATGGCAATTAATTATTGCAAATTTATATTATTTATGGTACTAACACTTATGTACTTTGTGTTGCAATGTCACAAGTTGTATTATAGGAAACATAATGTTTTGGACAACAGATAATCAGCGGCATTTGATCTTGACAATTTTGATTTTTAAAGGAATTAGTTCACCCAAAACATAAATTGTCATCATTTACTTCCCTGCATGTCGATCATACCGGGTAGAGCTTCTTTCTTATGAGAAACACAAAAAATGATTATTTTGAATTATGTGCATAAACAAAGTTTTGGCTCCATTGCTTTCACATTGTGTGGAACCAAAAACATTTTCAAATATCGTACTTTATTTTACACAAATAAAGTATAATGTTTTGAAATAGCCTGGAAGAAAAGTAAAGTGATGACAGAAAATTTCATTATGGGTGAACTATCCCTATACACATGAAAGATTTTTGTTTGGCAGATTGTCACACAGTTTCTTGTGGTCCCTAATATATAACACCACTGTAGTTTCTTCCGTCTACAGTGTGGATCCATCAGTAGAGCAGAGACAGGCACTCGAGGTCTCATGGTTTATACAGCCAGATCCAGTTCTGTCAGGTGTGAGGGGTGATTCCAGAGCTGAAATAGAGCAGCACAAGATTTCTCTCCAATACTGGCAGTTATACAGCTGCGAGAGTGAAGAACATGAAATGATCTCTGAGACGGTGTTTAAGTTTTAGGGTGAGAGTGTGTTTGTGTGTGTGTTTGTTTTAGCAATACTTTTTCTATCCACCAGGATCAGTGCTATAGAGATTTTAACTCGCCAGAAAAGGACCAAGAGAAGAAACTAATTGAAATCCACTCTACTCACAGATTCTGATACTGAACTAGTTTTCATTTTCATTTTCAAACCTTTGTAGTATTATACATTGCAATGAATGTTAAAATATGAAGAGTATCATTACAAGATAACTATGACATATTACTCTGGTGTTTAAGATTGTGGGGAGGTTGAGAGGTCAGGTATATTTGGAAAATAGACATCACTCTTAATTTTTTTCTCACACTGAATGTAGGGGAAGTAGCATTTATGAATGTCGTTACCTCTTATACAAATACTCTTCAGACAGATTAAAATATTCTAGTCTTTGTGCCACCAGGTACATTTTTGTCATAATTATTTATCTGTATGTTTTATTTTTGAATTATACTTCTGTTTTAAATAATATATAAGTGTATTTACAAACATACATTAAAATTAATACATAAATATAATAATACTATTTTATAATAAATAACAATTGACCTAAAGATGGAATCATGTAAAAGGCACAAAGAAGGCACATTTAAAATTATTACAGACTTATGTAGAAAATGAGAATCATTAAAATTACAGGCTTATATTTAAAACAAAGATCTTGTTAATGTTTTCAGTTTTGTTTTCAAAGTAATTAAATAAACAGATTTTCAATAACTGAAGAATATGAAAAGGATGATATTTGGAGTAAAAAGAGATAAATCACCATATTTTTAATGAAACATATTTTAAAATATGATATCACAATCTTTTTTAATTAAGATGCTGTAAAGTCATATTAAGTTACTATGAGATCTTCAAGCAGTGTGAGAATCTTTCACAATCTTTTTTTATAATGAAATATTTTTGTTTTATAAATCCATTTTGCAATGTACTTGATAAAAGTAAATTATTTTATCAAAGCAGAATATGGTTCAAACATTGTTGAAGGGGTTGTTTTTAGAACAGAAGTTAACTTAGATTATTATGCAAAACATAGTTAACTTTAGTGTGACATATTTTGTATCATCAATATTGTGGCCCCTTAAGCCTCATACTGGTGAGGTCTTTAGCCTTGAGTTGTGAGATAAAAGGCCATTCTTGCCACCTCATGTGTGTCGATAGAGTTCGAAGATCCCTGTGGAAAGTTGTAGATTCCAATATTAATTTGGTTGAAATTAAACCTAAGACCTCGCGTCTTTATCCGGATTGTACTCTACTACTAGGTGGGCATTAATGAGAGAGGCACTTCTATAGTCTAGCAGTCTCGCTGCAGCTGTGATATTAAAGAAGTTCACTTTAGTGATCGGGGTTTTAATAAAAAGGCACCAGCACAATATTGCAATAATATTTGCTTTCTTATACTTATTTTAACCCCTCAAGCATCCTTCACACAGGTCAGCCCTTATTCTCCTTTCTCCTTCTTCAAAGGTCTCTTAGCTGTGATCCCATTTTTTTCCAATAAATGTCCTATCACTGTCTTCAGATTAAAAAAATAAAAAACAAAAAACATATGCATTTTGTTGTGGTCTTTGATGTTTTTTTTAATTATTATTATTATTTATTTAGCTATAAAAGAACTATATTTTATGTATAATATGCTTATTTTATGTAATATTTAATAATTAAAAAAACTCATCAAAAACAAATCAGATGAGTATATTCAGAGAGCCAAAAACAAACATTTTGGTGGGTTTAGTGACATCTGGTGACACATGAGGGTATAAAAATACCAAAATATAAAAAATATCAATAGCCACTATATGGACTGTGTACTCAATGGCTGTATACTAGACTTAAATTGATAAACCATTGTTGTAATGAAGTACATGTGAGCTTAAGTTTTAGATTTTACATCACCATTTACATTTGTAGATTAGAAAAGAAGAAAGAAAAAACTTTTGTTGTGAGATTATACAAAGCTATGCTTACAGCAAATCTGAACCTGCTAGGTAAGGCAAAGACAAAGTAGCGACTTATCATTTATGTGTGTGTGTGTTGTGTTGTGTGGTGTGTGGTGTAGTGTTGTTTTTTTACATAGTGGGACCAAAAACTAGCTGTACTAGGTTCAGGAGTGTTGCGAAGGCTAGTGCCAGTTTTTTTCTGAATCCCCTCCATGAACAAAAACCCTGCGTCTCTAGTGTGTGAGTGGGTGCTGTGTTGCTGGTCTGCGGAACTGCGCCTTTACATACCCGACGCCAGTGTTGCCATATTGGTTCCCAACCCAATTGGGTGGTTTTTGAATTTGTGATTGTGCAGGTAGGAATTGGCTTGGGCGTGGACAAAATTTGGGCCTGGGTTGGGTACAGTTTGGCGGGTTTGTCCAACATATAGACTAATTTGGTTAACAACAATCCCAATATTTACTGCATTCGAATCAGTCATTACAACATTATTCCAGACGCAGCACCCACTGCCGAGTCTCCTGGTGCTTGATGTAAATGTTGACAGCTGCATATCTACGAGGGCTCCGCAGCGTTTTTATGGAGTGACAAATTTAAGCGTGATACGTTATAACTTATCTGATTTGAATGACGATATGCAAGTAATCACAATGCCTAAATATAAGTTAAAGAGTGGCAAGTTACTCAACTCTTCAAAATTTGAAAATGGTGGAGGCAATGACTGTCACTGCAAACTCCAAAATCAGAGCACATTTGAATCCATTAATCAAAACCGAACTACATATCTGTTTATACGATCCTAATCGTTTATTTTTTAAATGGTCCAGGATTGATAAAAAAAAAAAGCCCAAAGCTGCTAGACTTATTTAGTTTGACTGCAGAGTTGCTGTATTAAGGCTTCCTCTGGTTTTGTTGTAAGAATGAGGTAAGCATTATATTTTTTTATTGTCAGAGTATAATTTCCGAGAATGACAGTTTTTGACTGTCATATGTCTGGGCATGAACTTATTTGTTATACCTGCGATTACGTTGCTATTTCCTATCACTTAAATGGGCCACTTTTGCATTTAAATTAGATATTCTGACTATCTTCTTGCATATTTTATTCATGTTCGGGAAATAGCCTACTTCTCTGTCATTGCAGCTATTTGCCCCAATTTTGAGGACATTACTTGGACATTTATTAAAGTATATTTATGTCCTAGTTATTTTGTCATCATTATGTTGTTGTAAGGATAGGCTTAAAATGGCCCTGTTATAACCTTGAGTTTACAATTCCTCACATTCATTTGAAACAGTTAAAATTTGGTCTGGTTTTTGTGAGCAAAAACACTGAAAAACTTAACTTGGGCGGCACAGGCTTTATGTGTTTAAAGTTACAATGAGAAAAGATTATCCTAAAGGTGCAATTTCCGCGCACCAGCGTGGCGTGTGATTAAGAGGTTTTGTGATTCCTGCGGGGAACACTGAATCGATCGCCGTGACCGGCCTGCTCGCGATGGAAGATGCGGAGGAAACCGGAAAGATGCGAGAGCACGGTAATCAACGTCGCCGACGAGACTAACCAAACCAATTAAAGGGAGGTTACCGTAATTACTATGGTAATTTTTTAGTCAATTCAAGTTACCACAGATTACATTATTTTATTTTAACAATTTGTTAAAAACATGATATTTTAAAATATAATCATTTGCCCTTGTGTTATGTTTATTTATAGTTATACCGTATCAATTTGCCATGTTTTTATGGTTATGTTATAGTAATCAGGTTGTTTTCATACGAGTGCTTTCCAAGGTCATAGAAAGCTTAAATAATAAATAAATTATCAGGGATAATTAAAAGTTCTGTTTTAGAATTGAGTTAAGATTAATAATCATACGTAAATAAATATCAATTAAACCTAACAAATACCTCAAAGTAATCAACATAAAGTCTTGTTTTGGTTATCCCCAAGCTCTTAAACGTTTTAACGTTACACATTGTTTATTTGGTAAAAGCAGTATTTAGAAATGAATTTATTCGTATTTATATTGACTTTTATGACTTTTAACAGTATAGATAGAATAGCTATATATATAGAATTATTAGCTAATAATATATAGATATATATATATATTAACACACACCATGCTCATGAGGAAATTGTCATGGTGATTCATTGTCATCATAAGTTTGTAGGTTAAACACTTTTAAAAGTATATAGATGTTTGTATATATATACAATGAAAGTGGGACAATTCCCATAGGGTAATGTTTTTATTCTGTAGAATCTGTAATATTCTATCACCCACACCACCCTCCACCTAACCCTAACCCTCACAGGAAACTTTGTGCAGTTTTTTTACTTTTCTCAAAAACTCATCTTGTAGATTTAATAAGCTTTTTGAAAATGGACAGGGTTTGTCCCTAGCCACGCGGCCGGGAAGAAGCGAAAAGGGGGGGCAGACACAACAGTGCAAGAAAGACAAGGGGGTGGTGTGGGTTTT
>NC_056618.1:35541849-35542054 GCF_018340385.1 Cyprinus carpio
CATAAGTTGTAGGTTAAACACTTTTAAAATTATATATATGTGTGTATATATATGTGAAAAGTGGGTACATCCCATAGGTGTAATGGTTTTTATACTGTAGAAACTGTATATTCTATCGCCATTCACCAACCCTACCCCTAACCCTAACCCTCACAGGAAACTTTGTGCATTTTTACTTTCTCAAAAAAACTCAATCTGTATGATT
>NC_056618.1:35543211-35548541 GCF_018340385.1 Cyprinus carpio
GAATAAGAATGTGGGTAAGTCTCAAAACGTTGTGGCCACACTGAAGCCCGCTGCGCAGATGATACATAAAGTTGAATCGGAAGAGTGGTGGGGATCCTTTTGGGCCCAGGTTGTTTTATTCAGTATGTCCTTTCCGGAACAGTGAAGCTATATATTCGATTTGGGTCTGCTGTGCTCCTGTGTCTTCCCACGGGCCAGTGAACACTGCGGAGACCGAGAAACGCGGCGGCGATGTAAACACCATTTTTATCTTAACTTTAACACTACACAAACGGTTGCTCAAGTGTGTAATAAAGACTGGGTCTTGTGAACATAGATACTGTCTTGTCGGATGAGGTACGGTATGTTATAATTATGTGACCTGTGCTGGCAAAAAGAGTCCCACAATAGCAATTTTTCAAAAATGTAAGTTTCATTGCCGTAAAAAACCTTCAAATGATGTTTAGTTGGAATCAGATGAAAATGAACTGAGCTACACTTGTTTTGAAAGTCATTCGGAGAAAAATTGAGTGGAAGTGTTCATGAAGTTCCAAACAAAAAATAGCGACGAACAGCGTTAGCATCTTTTTCCTCCAATTCTTTTCTTGTAATAATTAAATAATAATAATTACGGCGTAATAACCACCATAGATGATATTTTGTATTTATCATGGTAATTATAATAAAACAGATGCAAAGCAGTAGAAAAAATAGAAGAAACAAAAAAGGCATTAACGTGTTTTTCCATTTTGTCAAGGTAAACAAGCCCTACGAAGAAAAGAACAAATACTTAAGTGTAAAAGTCCCGTTATTGGGTTCATTACAAATAAATTATATTAGTAAACTACAGAAGCAGTTTATCAGAGGCACGAGTGATTCCCTCTTTTGCAATTGTTGGGTTTGCCTGAACATTAATGTGACAGATAGCCCTAGATATTAAGACTAACTGTAATGCACGGATCTAACATAATGTTGACACATGCGATTTTTCTCTCCCCCAACAGTTCCCAAATGTTCACTGTTAGACATACCAGATATATTTGTGTAAAGCTAAATACTGTAATTCCGTGTACAGTGTATCTTTAGGGGATCTGTGGTTTCGGATTCTCAGCTCAAAAAGCAGCAGAGAAAAAGGTACTCCTCAAGAAAAACACACAATAAAGAATGTGGGGGTGATGGTTTATTACTAGTTGATCATTGGATCGGTTAGAAGGAGGGGCAGTTCAATTTATTGTTTTAATTTTATTTTTTTGCCTGTATCTCAAATTACCCACGATTTTTGCAGCAGAGTCAAATTTTAATATTGTTTTATTGTTTTATATTTTTTGGTTCCTTCAAAATAAAAAATATTTTTAAAAAGGTGAAACATAAACAGCTGTACAGACACGCCAGTTCCATCACCAACCAATCACGCGCACTCCCTCACCATTGGCTGTATGGAGCCAAACGCCCTTTCCTAGTTCTCACGGACCATAAAAATCTCGAGTATCTACAACAGGTCAAGAGGCTAAATCCAGCGAGCCCGCTGGTGCTATTCTTCACCCGCTTCAACTCTCCATACTCGTATGACCAGGGCCAAAAAACAAGCCCAAGTCCGACGCTCTGTCCCTGTCACACACCTGAGGAGAGCCCGGAAGCAACCTCAAACAATACTTCCCGATAAGGTCATCAATCAGTCCTACACCTGGTCGATAACCGAGACCCTGCCCTCCTCCAATCCCTCCACCCCACGCGTCCGCTGGGTTGCCCCCCCAGGACGGCAAACATCCCCAAGACACGGCTCACTCCACTCATCCACTCTCTGCACATACTTCTCTTGGCACTGGCCACGCCGGGGTCCAATGAACCCTATCGCTGCTGAAGAATGCTTCTGCGTGGCTCGCACAATATGGCATCGGAACTCAGACATTATGTGCACGGATGTAAAGACTGCGCCATCCTCAAGGATCCCGCACCTACCATCAGGCAAGCCTCCCCCCCCTCCCCTGCCCGTTCCCCGGAACCGCCCGTGGTCACACGAGGGTGGACTTCATTACGCATCCTGCCTCCTCTGATACCACACTGTATCCTTGTGATGATTGGACCGGTTCTCTAATCATGTCGTCTTCTCCCCTGAAAGGTCTACCACGGCCTATGGAAACTGCCAGATGGACTCGTGGGGCCCCGTTGGATAAGACCGTTCGCTCTGAACGTGTCACGGTACATTGGGGGGGGTGGGTCCGCGAGAGACATTTGTCGTCGCAGGTGTGACAGAGTTGCCCCTGTAAGGTTCATATCCGGTTGGAGGGGCCTTCCACTCACTCCTAAGGTGTGGCCGGTTCAGTGCCTGTCGCCTCCGTGGTTCTACCATCCCCATCCAACGGGCAGACGAGAGGACGGATACAGGAATTCGGCCGCTGCCCCTGCGTACTTTCCTCCATGGCCACCCAGGACTCGGAACCAGGTCCTAGGGTGGGCCGAGTACGCACTTGAACGCTCTATCGACAGCCTTCCACCCGACTCACATCCAGTCCAGTGCGTGCTCGGACTACCTAGCCACCAACTCTTACCCATGGTCAGAAGAAACCCTCAACGTTCCTCGTTCGACTACTGGTTCTGAGAAGCGAGAGGGGCCAGGGACGTGGCCCACCACAACCTGCACGGGCCCTATGTGCGGCAGGCATACGCCGGTCGCCCGCTCAACCTCCGGCATACCAACCTGGACAGAAGGTCTGGCTGTTCAACCCGTGACAACCACTGGCCTACCATGCCGCAAGTTGAGTCCCCCCCCCCCAGGTGTCAAGTGGCCCATTCACCATCACTGAGCAGATCAATCCGTCCCTGCAAAGCCCACATGTCCAACCCTGAGGTCCCGGATTCCACCCCACTATTCTATGGGCTCATTTCCTCAAAACCTTTCCATCCTTCTGTTTCTCTTCTCCCTGCCACAGAGCCTGGGTAACCGAACCCCCCCCTGCCTCTCCTCCTTGACCGATGGAGCTGCCTACAAGGTCATGTGACTCCTGGACGCACACGCGGCGTGTGGACAACTTGACTATCTATGACGGGGAAGGAGACGTCCAGAGGAACGCTCATGGGTCCCCCAACGACCATTCCGGATCCTAGAACCTAACTAAACCCGTCCACTCCAAGGCAACCAAAAGACGCGGCTCCACAAGGAGAGGACGTGCACCAGTCGTCCGGGTACGTAACAGACACAAACCAGGTTCCATCACCAAACCAATCACAGCGCACCCCTCCCTGAGTACTAATCACTCCCACCCTGTTCCTCATCCACCGGCAATCATCACTCCCCATAAAAACCACACACACGCATCCAGTCAGCGTCCGGTCTCATTTGCAACAAGGTCTAACCTGCATGCTTACTCTAAGGACTAACCTATCTCTCTGCTTACCTCTCTCCAGCGATCGCCAGTATCTCCAAATCTCCATCGTGTGCGTGTGTGTCCACTACCTTCAGGGTCTTGTGTTCTCCACCAACGGATCCGATCATCACCACTACCTCCAGCACCATTACCTCACTCTGCACTACCTGCTCCTCTGCTTGTGCCTCAATAAACCGTGTTCTCCTGTTATTACAGCCTCCTGTCCTTGCTTACCGTAACACCAGCGAACTGCATAACACATTTGTATGAATAATTTTAAATATTATTTTATTATATATAAATAAAAAAACACCACAAACCGGGATTTGAACCTGTGTTGCTAAAATCACTGACAACTTGAAAAACAAAACTTCCCTTCTCCAGAGACACTCCTCGTTCATCTCACTTTGCAATTATAAAAATATCCGTGTCATCAGGCAGATAATTCTTGTGTGTTTATCATAGTGTTTAAATGCTGATCAGATCTGAAAATCATTGTTATTTGTGAATGTAGGCGTTTGATGCAGGCTTTAAGACCCAAGCGGAATCCTCTGCCAGCTGCTCCCGCTTTACAGCAAGCGCCACTGTACTAAACTGCACCCAGTTTCACCATCCGCAAGTTTGAAAAACAATCAACAACAAAAAAACCTAAGTGTAGGCTAGTCTAAATTGGCCTCATTATATTGAAGTACAATCCAACACCAGAAGCAACACCACACTCTCTTGTAAGTGTTATTTCATGAAAAAGATATATTTTTATTACCATCAAAAGGCTATGATGCTTGAAATAATGTTTTAGTTCAAAACGTTAAGTGCCATTGTTAAAAAAATGCTTATTGACTGCATGTTTCATAGACCAATTAAACTGACTTTAAAATCTCAAGGAGTTAATAAGTTGAAACAGGTGAAAGTGTCACAGTGCATGTTAAATAGCCTAAATGAACTTGTATCTTGTATAGTAACAGAAGACCTTGATTGCATGTTACCATGAAACTAACAATATAATTTAACTGGCTTTAAAATGAACAATTTGTGTATAAAATGGGACAGCAACCTTTATATCAAACATAAAAATAAAAAATAAAAATTGTCCACAGATGAGCAACACGGGAGGCAGGTTCTGCAACAGAGCGCACAAAGTGAATGTGCATGCACAATTTTTAAGGGGTAGGAGGCTTTTTTGTTTTTTAAATTTTCAGATGCAATGGAAAAAAAACAAGATAAACATGAAACTTGTAAATAGTTAACAACAGAGTCTAGATTAGCCCTCAGTAACAAATTGTAACCGTTTTTGAGAGGAAAAAAAAGTCATGTATAAGTCGCATTTTATTAAATTCAGAAATAATAACGGCAGGCCTAATAATGTTATAATGTACCAACAGGATATTTTTTAGCTCCCCTCACTTTACAACAAATCCTTTAAATTGAACTATCAGAACAGAAGAAGAATTAAAAATATATAATTCTAATGGATAAATATAATTGCAGCATATAATAATATAAGCTTAGCTATAAACAAAACAAATAATAAATATAGCTGCAACCAGCAATTACGGGGCCAAGCACTACAGAAGCAAGCTTCAGACAAACGGCAGGAATGAGTAATTAAAACCGTTTTAAGATTATTTTATGCAAAATGGCTTGAAAACAATAAACACAACAACTAGTAATAGGATTTATTGACTTATTACGTTTGACCAATAGGTGGCACTGTTACCAAATTAATGTGGAATGGTCAGTGTGAGGTGACTATTGCACATACAAAGTTTGGTGTCAGTATGTCAAAGCTTTGAAGAGATATAGCCTTAGAGTCATTTTGACACAGTGCTTAAAGTTTATAGCGGCGCTGTATGAAAACGGTTGTGTCTATCGACACGAAATCCATAACATTTTGTCAGCACAGTCTGAAAATTATTTTACCTGATTTTGGTGAAAATCGGACCAACGGTTGATGAGGAGTGCAAAAAAGTAGGTTTTCAACATAAA
>NC_056618.1:35549037-35549584 GCF_018340385.1 Cyprinus carpio
GGCCTGAAGATAATCTGAGCCAATTTTGGTGAAAATCAGACAAATCGTCTAGGATGAGTTTGAAAAACTAGGTTTTACGAACGATTAAAAATAGTGAAAAAACTAAACCTCAAAATTTTTGAATTTTGGTGTTCATTCGACTCGGCATGAGCCAAGGATTCAGAGAAAAATATAACTTTCCTTCTGTACCTTATGGTTCAAAAGTTATTAGCATAAAATATTGAAAATTTTGACAAGTGGTGGCGCTAGAGAGTTGGAATTAGAGACTCCAAATTTGCTGTGGTTTATGTTGAGACTATCCTCTATCATGGTGCCAAATTTCACAACTTTCCCGCAAGCGGTTCTATGGGCTGCCATAGACTTGCGGCGGAAGAAGAAGCAGAATAATAATAAGAATACTAAAGATTACAATAGGTGCCTAAGCACCTTCAGTGCTTGGCCCCTAATAATAATAATAATAATAATAATAATAATAATAACAATTCTAACGGATACAATAGGTGCCTAAGCACCTTCGGTGCTTGGCCCCTAATAATAATAAGAATCC
>NC_056618.1:35550584-35573836 GCF_018340385.1 Cyprinus carpio
TGCCCCTACATAATTAAACCAAAGAATCCACTTTATATAAATACTACTTCAAAACCGATTAAAATGGCTCAAGAATCGGTTGTATTGAGTACATGTAAATCTGTTATTCATGGATTGGAGAAAGATTGTCAATCTGTCATTTTTGTAATTATTTATCTGTCTGTTTAATTTAGTGTATTACAGTAACACTGTAAAGTGGCTGAAGAACTGTACAATTACAGTAAACTACAGGCAAATGTGCTGCCAGTATTTTACTCTTATTGTACAGGACAATGTTCAATGTTCATTACACTGTAATTCTATTTTAAATTATATACATTTGCAGTAATTAATTGGCATAGCTTCACATTTAAAGTAACTGTGTATTATATCATATATATATATAGGAGGTAGTAGGGTAGGGGTGGTAGAGTATACTATATATGATATAGATACTTAGTATATAATATATTCGTATATATATATAGTACAGTACTTTATATGTGAAGCTATGGCCAATTAATTACTGCAAATGTATATACTTTTGGCTCACACTTATGTACTTTGTTGTTCAATGGTCTATAAGTGTATACAACCGGGCTGAAACGATATCGACATTATCGACAACGTCAGAATAAAAAATTGTCTACAAATATTTTGCTGTCGGTAGTAGCGTCGCTTGATTTAATTTGACCCACTGAGTCTGTAATAATGTGCGTTTGATTCAGTGTGGCGCTGTAGCGCGTTGACTGTAATTGTGCCTCCTGGATGTAATTCAAGAGAAAAAAGAGAGGAGCTGCCTCACAGCCTGCGGTGGGACATCCAACCTGCCCACATCCAAGTGGACGTCACAGACCACGCCCATGTCAAAATATGTCACAATGCGTTTCCTCAATGTCAAGGAAGGATCCTCGAAGCCTAGAATTTCGAGGATGCTACGTCATCGACATCCGTCTAAAGGACTGTTCCAATGTCGAGGATCCTCGGAATTTGTTGTTGGTTGGTTTCAACCAGGACTGAGTGCCTTCTGACGAAATATCCCATATACAGGAAAGGATGTCATAGGTGTGACCTTCGCGCGCTCTTCGCGGGCATCCTCAAATCACCCACAATCCCTATGCGGCAGCAGCTTTGCTTATCTTGTTCAAAAAAGTCAAAAATGTCAACCGTTAGTGGAGTTTCGAAGCGTTACCGGGGCAATATGCTTTCAATATGTATTTACGTTATACCAAACATTTATTATAACTGTAGTAAATATACTTAAAGTTTAAAACGTTAAATGCCTTACAAATTACTACCGTATTTGATATTATAAAGTATACAAATACAAATTACGTTATTGATGGCTAACTGACCCGGACCTGTCATTTACAATTGTTACTTGGTTGCCGTCAACGGCGATTTCTTTTATAAACAAAAATACTGTTTAAGTGGTCCAAAGTAATTAAACGTTAATAGTATACCTATACCATATCACAGCGTTATTCATAGCTTTCGTCGTCTTTGTTTACAGGGACCAAGGAACAAACGGAGGCGTTCATCACGTCTCCGTGGATAGAAGCACAAGCAACCAAACCAGGCTAACATTTGCACTTCCATTTTTCAGTGCCTACCGTTTTAGCATTTAAAACTTGGTTTGACTATCCATAAATATAATTTCCGGATAGTCATAATTATAATTCCTACTAGTCACAATGACAATTAGAGATATCTGCAATTATTAATTCCAATAGTAAGAAATAGGATTAGAGATATCTCTAAATACTTTATATGACTAGTCAAAAACTCCATTTAAGATAAGTTTTAAATGCTAAAAACGGCTTGCGATAAGCGCGCGAAAGCGGACCTCTTTCACTGAAACGTAATGACGTGCACTTGCTAGCCTGTTCCATTTACGTGTTCTCCAGGAGTGCTAAAAGAGGCCTCGCCCTGAACTCTGAAGGGAAGTGACGTTGGAAGACCATGATGCAAGGAAGTATCCTTATTGACTTTGAGAAACGCGCTACATTCTCAATCATTTGAAACAGGAAGAAGCATCGATAAAGATATGAATTTACCAACACGCTAAAAAAGAAGCTGTTGTTTGGCCGTCTCGGTAAGTAAAAAAAAAATATATCGTTGATCTCTACCAACGGCGACAACTTTAAGAACGTGTGCTTCATTTGTGTGCATGGTGCATAAACAACAGTAAAGTATTTTAATTTCCAACTTCACACAGAGCCTTGCGTTATTGCTAGCAAAAAATACTTATATATATGTATATATATATATATATATATGTGTGTGTGTGTGTGTGTGTGTGTGTTTTGGGGTGGGGGGGTGAGATGGAGTGTTTTTTTATGTGTCGAGGGGGTCTATCTATCCACACATGTATGTATATGTATGTATGTATTAGTGGCATGCATAAGTACACACACACACACAAATACATACATATATACATACATACATGTGTAGATAGATAGATAGAAGGCACAAGTCTTACAACATAAAATCAATTATGAATCAATGTGCAATACTTTTATACCCTTCCCCCCACACAACACTCATCTCACCCACTCAGACACACACACTTCATCCCTCACATATGTACTTACCTGCCCCCCCCGCCACCTGCCACACACACACACACACACACACACACACACACTCACACACACAAAACACTCACATACATATGACCTCTTTAATGATATACTCTGATCACAGTACCCATGCACAGTAACTTGGTTTGGCAAGCCGCACTCATTTCTACAATGTCTTGCTGGATAACTCTGTGTGGCGTCACAAAATTATCTTTGTATTCTTCTATGGCTATCCAAAGATCACTATAATGTTTGTTTGGCATGCCATTACACGAAGTCTACACGTTTTCAGTCCGGGTTCAGTGCAGAGCAGTTCTCGGGTTAAGTGGTCCCTGCTGCAGTTTCACCAGTTAAAGAAAATTACTTGTTAAGCAGATTCACTTGAAGGACTGACATAAGCCATGCAGATGGTGCATGGAGGGGTATGGTGAGAGCATTTCTTTAGATATTGATTGATTTTTGTGGTTTATGTAGAATGGATCCGCGTAAATAGTTTATGGGACACATATACCCCAACACGTATGTATTCTCTATTTTTAACAGGAGCTGTAGAGGACATAAAGTGGGAAGTTTGTAAGGGAACATTGAGTCCAGTGTGGTACAGAGTCATCGGTGGGTTATTCTGTGGGGAGGTGACAGGACCTGCCTTTCTCCAGATGGACAGTAAAAATCAACAGAATGCCATCAAAGGACTACCTGGAGGGAGGAATCGGAGGATATATTAAAGCAAGGAATCTCTCTGTGGATAGTCTATGTATGTATGTGTGTGTACTGCATGTCAAGAACTGTTTATCTGATCATTCAGCTGTTCATTCAGCTGCTCAGACTTTATATAATATTTGGAGCATATCTTTGTCAAACACAACCAGTCAAAGTTTTGAACAGTGAGATTTTTTTTTATGTTTTTAAAGAAATCTCTTCTGCTCATCAAGCCTGCATTTATTTAATCCGAAGTACAGCAAAAACAGTCCAATTTTAAAATATTTGTATAATATTTTGCTTTTTTGTAATATATTTTGCTATTTAAAATAACAATGTTCTATATTTCTATTAAAATTAAATTTATTCCTGTGATTTCAAAGGGACTTTACTCCAGTCACACATGATCCTTCAGAAATCATTTTAATATGCTGGATTTGATGCTCAAAAAACATTTTATTATTATTATGTTAATACAATGAAGACTGGAGTAATGATGAAGAAAATTCAGCTTTGATCACAGGAATTAAAACTGCATTTTAAAATACATTCAAATAGAAAGCAGTTCTTTAAATTGTAAAAATATTTCACATTACTGTTTTTGCTGGCTGGTGTTTTGGATCAAATAAAATGCTGGCTTGGTGAGCAGAAGAGAGACTTTAAAAAATATAAAACATCTCTACTGTTCAAAAAAACTGGTGGTGTAGATTATTATTTATTATATTTATTTATTTGATTTTGTAAAGTTTTAACCATGTAATTATTTGCTAAAAAATAATAAATATAAAAAGATACCCAATGAAACAAAGGATGCTGTTTTCATTTCAGCTTTTAAGTATGCGGAGGACCTGGACATGTTTAATATCAAGTTGTGATGAACAAGGCCTGAAGGTCAATGTCAGTACATTATATAATCTATCAATGCAAGCTTATTCAGCCTAAGTATGTGTGGCCTAGTGCATATGCGGAACTGTTGATTCTATCATTCAAATGTTAACACTTTATGATAAGTGGAATAAATCTTTAGGGAAAATTAAATGACAATTATACAATTACCAAACTTTACAAATAATTTTGGCATACTTTTACAATACCAAAATCTAATTGTCCCCTTTAAATTTGATGCATTTCAGATTTTGCCTTGGGTAGGTCAAAATGCGTTTTTTTTTAATAGTGTGAATTTAGCTCATTACATAAATGAACATGGTAAGGTTTAAAAGTTTTAATTGACAATTAGCCTACTTTAATCAACATAAGCATTTTAGGAGCTGTTATGATGAGATCGAAATCAGCAGCTCCGTATATTAGACATATTAAATATATATTAGATTTAAGTTTGTGCCATTTTAGCCTAGACATCCTTTACAAAAATAAGAAAATGTGGTATTAGTAAACCGAAGGACAATATTATTTTATTTAGATCCCATAAACTTCCATAAATTGCTTCTAACATACTTCTGGGTTTCCGGTCACGGGGATGGGGGAAATCACATGAGGTGAGTATTGTGATATGGGAAGTGGCTTCGCGGTACGTCACACTTGGACATGGGCGGGTTGGGTCGGGGAGGGATGGGGTCGTGACTTCTGACGTCACACTTGGATGTGGGCGGGGGTTTTTGTCAGGGGATGGGCGTGACTTCTGACATCACACTTGATGGATGTGGGCGGGGTTGGATGTCCACCGCAGGCTTTTAACACACTAACCTGTCGGAAGGAGACAGCCAGGATCAGCGCTGCTTCAGAGCAAACGCATCCGAGCCGAACCGAATGGCGCTTGGATATCAAAATATATGATGCGTGCTTTCCTCTCAATAACGAAATGAACAACAACAAAAAAATCACAGCGGTGTGAAAGCAGCAGTTAAAAATGCATCTTATTACACCGATGTGGATGTTTGCACGAGCTCAGTAAAGCTTTCACGTCACGTCTATAGTATTTTTTGCAATACCTTAAATCAAGCAGCTTTCACGGTATTAAACATTATTATTAATGATTTGATTAAAGTGATAGTTTGGTTTGCAGAGATCAAAGCTTAATCTAGCTCAGGACTGTTTTGATTATCATAACCCAGTAAGGTATTTTAAGAGAGAATTACTCTACCAGTCAAAAGTTTCTGAAACGGGAACGTTAAGATTTGTAATGTTTGTTTTTTTTTTTTTTTTTTAAGAAGCTCTCTTCTGCTCATCAAGCCTGCATTTATTTGATCGAAAATATAGCAAAAGCTGTAATATTGTGAATGTTTTTTACAATTTAAAATAACTGCTTTCTATTTGAATATATTTTAAAATGTAATTTATTCTTGTGATCAAAGCTGAAAATTTTTTCCAGTCTTCAGTGTCACATGATCTTCAGAAATCATTCTAATATGCTGATTTGCTGCTCAAGAAACATTTATTATTATTATTATTATCATTATTATCAATATTTAAAACAGTTGAGTACATATTATTATTATTATTATTATTATTATTATTATTATCAATATTTAAAACAGTTGAGTACATTTATTATTATTATTATTATTATTATTATTATTATTATTATCAATATTTGAGTTGAGTTGAGTAAATTTATTTTTTATTTATTTATTTATTTATTTTTCAGGATTCTTTGATGAATAGAAAGATCCAGAGATCAGATTTATTGAAATAAAAAGCTTCTTTGAACATTATATACCATAACATTCAAAAAAAGATTGGAAGTCAAGATATTTTTTCTTTTTTTTTATTTGGGGGGGGGGGGGGGTTTGAGTGTAGAACGTAATATTCTATTTAGCAAGGTGCTTAAAGGACAAAGACATTTATAATGTACAAAAGATTTCTTTTCAGCTAAATGCTGGTCTTCGGAAATTTTACAATTCATCAAAGAAACCTGAAAAAAATATATTCAGCTGTTTTCAACATAAACAATAATTAATAATAATAATAATAATAAATAATAATAATAATATAATTATATAATAAATGTTTGTTTGGAGCAGCAAATCAGAAATTATAATGATTTCGGAAAGGCTCCTGTGACTGGAGAAGTAATGATGCTAAAAAATTAACAGCCGTGAAAGCGAAGGATGGAATAAATTTTAAAAGATCTTCAATATAAACAGTATTTTAATAGTAAAAAAAACTTCAAAAAAATTTACTGTTTTGCTGTACTTTGGATCAATAAAACATAGCCAGGATTGATGAGCAGAAGAGGGAACTCTTTAAAAAACAATGTTACGGTTCAAAAATGGTTGACTGGTAGTGTATATTGGAATAAAAAGTGTTTATCCAACAATAGAAAAATCACTGACCTTTCTTTTGTTCTTATCCATATTATATGCTTCCAAAAGGAGATGTTAGGCCAGAATGATGTGTCATTCAGTTATTTTTCAATAGTAAATTAAAATGGATGAATAAGAAGGGATTCTCTGTTGTCTCATGTTGTGTGTGTCAAATATATTTTATTTGTATAAATTAATTGGATAATAATTGTAAGTAAATAATATTATTTCCAAAGGCTGAAGTGATTAGATACCTTTTATTTATTTTTTGATGTATAACAATATTTTAACTAATTGCAAGGGAAGCTGAATAATCAATAAATTCTATGATTAATCCAGTGAAAATAATCTGCGATTAGTCGATCAATCGTTCTAATAATCGTAGATTATTAACTCGAGTATCGAACATAACCTTTGTGCAGCACCCTATATACAAAACATACATTGTTTTGGGCACATTCCGTATAATCATTGTATTTGATCATTTACATTTTGAATTTTAAAGGAATCGTTCTCCCAAAAATATAAATTGTTCCTAATTTGTATGTTGTTGTCTAACCTGTATGAGCTTCATTCTTCTGTGAAACACAAAACATGATATTTTGAATATTGTTGGCAACCAAAGTTTGGGCACCCTTGCTTTCCATTGTGTGGACAAAAACATTTCTCAAAATATCTTTCTTTATTTTCTACAAATAAAGTCATACTGTTTTAAAATGTTTTGACGAAAAGAAAAGTGCTGACAGAAATTTTTAATTTTGGATGAACTATCCCTTTAACATGAAAAGTTTTTGTTTGGCAGTATTTTTCACACGGTTTATTGTGTTCAATAATATAATAACACTCACCATAGTTTAGTTTCTCAGTTTACAGTGTGGATCCTCCAGTAGTAGAGCAGAGACCAGCTTCACTCCTGAGTCTCCTGGTTTATTACAGCTCAGATTCAGTTCTGTCAGGTGTGAGGGGTTGATCCAGAGCTGAAACTCAGAGCCAGACCAGCCTTCCTCTCCAATTACTGCAGCCCACAGCATGCAGAGAGTGAAGAACATGAAGTGATCTCTGAAACTGTGTTTAAGTTTTTAGTGTGAGAGGTGTGTTTGTGTGTGTGTTTGTATGAGCACTTGTTACTTTTTTATATAAACCAGGATCAGTGCTTATAGAGATTTTTAACTTGCCAGCACAAGCACAAGATAAGAAAACTCATTGAAGATGCCACTATACTTAATGATTCTCTGATACTGAACTAGTTTATCATTTTTCATTCTTCAAACCTTTTGTAGTACTATCATGCAATAATGTTAAAATAGTTAAGAGAACATTGGACAGTATAACGATGACATACTTACTCTGGTGTTTAAGATTGTGGAGAGGCTGCTGAGAGAGCAGGTGTATTTGGAAAATAGACATCACTCTTCATTTTTTCTCACACTGAATTAGGGAAAGTAGCATTTATGAATGTTGTTCCCTCTTATATAAATACTCTTCAAACTGATTAAAATATTCTAGTCTTCGTGTCACTGAGTACATATAAATCTGTTATTCATGAATTGGAGAAAGATTTGCCCAATTTGGATCTTTTGTAATTTATTATTATCTGTATGTTTTGGATTATACTTATGTACTTTTGTATTTAATGGTATATAAGTGTGTATTTACAAACATACATTAAAACTAATATTTAATTATAATAATTTTATTGATAAAATATATTTTGTGGACTGGTGTGTGGTAGTTTACAATGGGGCTAAGATGGACTCATGTAAAGGGCACATTTAAAATTTCTTACAGGACTTATGAAACAAATGAGAACTCATTAAAATTACAGGTTTATATTTGAAACCAAGGTCTGTTAATGTTTTACAGTTTTTGTTCAAAGTAATTAAATCAAAAGATTATTTTCAGTACCTGAAGAATATGAAAAGGAGGATATTTGGGGGAAAAAGAGATGATCACCATATTTTTAATGAAACATATTTAAAAATATGATATCACTCACAAAATATAAACAGTCTTTTATTTGAGATGCTGTAAAGTCATATTAAGTTACTATGAGATATTCAGGCAGTTGTAAGAATCTTCACAATCTTTCCTTTATAATGAAATATCATGTATTTTTGTTTTATACAAATCCATTTTGCAATGGTACTCAGTTACTAAAAGTAAAGTATTTTCTATCAAAGCAGGGAATATGGTACAAACATTGCTGAAGGGGATGTTTTAGACAAATAATTAACCTCAGATATTATGCAAAACATATTACTTTAGTTGAAATATTTGTATCAATATGGTGGTCCTTAAGCCTCATAAATGGTGAGAACTTTAACCCGAGTGTGAGATAAAAGGTTATTCTTGCCACCTCATATTGTTCTATATATTTCTATATCCTGTGGAAGTTGTATTCAATATTGATTTTGTCTGAAATATCTGAGGGACTTCGTGTCTTTATCCTGATTGTACTATAATATGGTGTGTGCAGTAATGAGAGAAGAAGACTTCAGATTCTAGCAGTCACTGCAGCTGTGATATTTGAAAGAAAACCACTACAGTGCTGGGTTTATAAAAAGACTCCATCAAAATATGCCATTGTAATAGATGCAAATTTCATTATTTTATTTCTTACATTTAGTTTAACCCCTCAAGCAAGCCTTCACACAGCAGCCATTAATTTGTCCTTCGAAGTTCGCAGCTGTTCCCTTTCAAGGGAACTTCGAACAACTTCCTCCAATAAACTTTTGTTCCCTTTCAAGGGAACTTCGAACTGCGTCCTCTAGGGGTCGCTATGGGGAACACCCTCTCGTGACCCGTGTCTGAAGCATACAAATGAAAAAACACCAACGAGTTGGCCGGCGACAGCCTCTGACGTCACTACCGGTGCGACTATAAAAACAGGCACCGGGAAAACACGTCATTCTCTTCTTCGTCTTCACTGACTGTTTTGTTTGAAGCGTGCATCTGAAAGAACCGGTAAGAGCGCTCTTTCTCTTTCTCTATCATGGCGACTACTAGCAAAGCGTTTACATTTAAGACAATGTATGCATCCGTGTCGGCGTTATTTGACACCCGATGACACACACGATCTTTACGTGATTTGTTTGGGTAAAGAGCACGCACCGATGTCTTTGAGGAGGGCAATCTGCGTGCATTGCGAGCATTTTTCATTCAAGGAAAAAGCTCCGCTCTCGTCGTCTCTCTTTCCGAAAAAAAAAAAAAAAAAGGCAGCCATCTGCTTCCCGCGGTTCAGGACCGCCACTGCTGAGGCTACGGAGGCCGAATGAGCTCGTGAGAATTTCAGGTGGATCTGTCTGAATGGTTTAAAGAGGGACTTTCCCTTTTCGCGCTCAAAAGGCCGCGCGAGGACGAGAGAGCGCCTCGGGGAGGATGATGTTATATCTTTAACACTTTCTGATACTGAGGTTAGTGCTCTGCTGGGTTTTTACCCAGGAAAAGCAGGAGATATTTGAGGATGGTGAAGAAGCTGAGGCTGAGCGTTCTCAATTCTCCTGCCCTGCGTATGTAGAGCTGTTGGAGTTTATGGATCGCGCCTCGATGAGCGGTTTTCTTTCCGACCATAGCCCTCCAGCTCAGGGAGCCTTACATTTTGCCTAATCTCCATACAGAGATCGAAAGGAAATGAAAGAGGCGTTTTTCTTCTCGCATCACATCGGTTTCAGCATAAGAGTTTTTGCCGACATCGAGGCGATCCGCGAAAACGGCTATGAGAGGATGCCCCCTGCAGAAAGAGCTTTCTTTCGCGGGGGGGAGACATCCTCTCTTAATCTCCCTCCTTGCCATCTAAGCCCTTCAAGCAATGCATCTTGCTTAAATGGCAAGGCATACGCAGCAGCAGGTCAGGCTGCGGCTTTATTACAAAATAAATGCTTCAAGCATATCAGACTGATCTGCTAAGAGACCTGGATAGAGGCGAAGGCCTTTTTCCTGATCAGGTAGCCTGAGCTGCACCGCACCACAGGCCTCTCTCCGGGCTACCAAGCAGGATGGCCTCTGCCAAGCCGCAGGACTATGGCGGCCATGGTGGTGGCGGAGAGACATCTGTGGATGAACTGGCAGACATCGGGAAAGAAAGAAAAGGCTTTCTTCTCGATGCTCAGGTTTCGCCTTCTGAGACTTTTCGGTATTTCCGTTAAGACGGTGATCGAGAAGTTCAGGGAGACGAAGGCGCACTCCGCTGGCTTTCAGATCCTTTCGTTCCACGAACGTCCAGGTCTGAGCCCGGAACAACATAGGGGTTCCTGGCCTGTCCTCGATCTGAGGATCAAAGACGGGCACAGAAGGCTTAGTGTCGCGACTCATGCTCCTCCCCCACCTGCGGGCAGGGTTAAGAGGAATTGGTGGGTCACAAGGGGGTAAGCAGAACCCCTAGGGTGTGATTACAGACGAGGGCAGCGTTCTCGTCTGAGTCAGAGTGATACTGAGGTATCTACTCGTTCCCTTTAGGGATTTTTAACTTCTGCTTTTATCCTCCCCTTCCTAATTCCCCTGTAACCACCAGCTTCTCCACACTGATCGAGGTTAGGTGGAAACCCTCTAACGCATAACAGTCTCCTATGCTGGACCTATAATGTTTTTTGGCTGGTTTCTATGTTCATAGCAACCACCTTAATGATGGTCCGGACTAAAAGGAGGGGCACCCTGAGCGGGGGATCCAGTCGCAGGAGGGTGGGAGTATAAAAATAAACCTTTCTGTATATACTTATGTGTAAATTTCTGGTGGTTATGTGCTACTAATAAACTCTGTGAGTTTCCTTTGCAGTGGCTCAGTTACAGTGTTACTAAACACTCGTCAGCACCAGCCATCCGGCTTCATGTTCCGGTATTAGGCGGATTAGATCACAGGTTTTCTGCGGGAGCCTCCTTGATCATCAGGCCTGGCACAGCACTGCAGTGAATTTCATGGATGTCCGGCCAGGTCACCCTGAGGGGTCTCTCCTGGCCGCTTAGGTGCTGTCGCATCCAGTGGGAGTGAAGGTGGCAGTTACAGAAGTCTTCTGGTATATGCTGCCTCAGGTGACGCTCCCCTCGCTAGAGGTTTATAAAATTTGAGCTTGCCTCTCCCGTGCCACGGTTGCAGCGCCTCTGCGATGCTTAGGAACCTTTAGGTACACACGCTAAGCTCTGTGTACTTTTCTGAAAGCCACATGGTGGTCAGTGTGCACGTGAACACTTTGCGCACCCCACACTTTCTAAAAATCCACATATTGGGTAAGTGTGCACACAAGACTCTGCGTACTTTCTGAAATCCTGTATGGTAAGGGTTACGCGCTCCGCCTCGTTCCCTTTCTTGAGATGATTAGGACACTTGGTTCCTTGGGCTCCATTCAGCCACGTGTGTATTTGTTTACTATACACCCCCCCCCCCCCCCCCAAACTTCAAGCATCGCTTCCGTCAACATGAGGGGCTATTCGGGCGATTCTCGTGGTAGTTTAGCAGCGTCCCCCTTTTCCAAGAAGGGTCGCCTATGAGCGTGCTACTCTGGATTCAGGAGTTCTCCTCTCATATGAGAGACTGAGTTCACTGTTTTTCCCAGAGTGCTCCAGCCATATTTCAACAGATCGACGTTGATGACTCTCAAACCACACTTTTTTGAGATGCACCATTCCATCCATGAGATGCTCTATCAGAGTGCCATGAGAGCCCTTCCTTAGAACAGTATTTGAAAATCCATGATATGGTAAGTGTGCACGTGAAGTCTTTGCACACTTTCTGAAATCCACACTGTGGTAAGTTCGCACGCTAGTACTCTGCGTTCTTTCTAAAATCCTATATGGTGAGGGCTTCGCGCAGTGCTTCGTGCCCTTTCTTGAGCTGGTAAAAGCCCCGTTCATCTTGGGCCGCCACTCCACCCATGTATCCTCGGATACCTATCTAAAAACAGGGTGTTGCTACTGGAGATCTGTTGAGACAGCTCCTTCAGCAAGCTTTTGCCGGAAGCAAGCTGTAGCCCCTGTGTGACAGGCTAAGACTTAGTATAAAATGCTAGGTTCCTAGCCGTATCCCTTTAAAGGAATCTTTCCCTGATTCCAAGCCTTTAGCTTACCACCGGGCCGAGGCCCTAACAATTAAGTTGGGTATGTAGCTTAGGCCTTTGGCCGTAAGGGGTATTGTCACAAAAAACCCACTAAAAGTCCCGGGGGCAACTCCCATTGAAATGGTAGAGTTGGTACGTAGTGTTTCGCCATGATTCTGGCCTGCACTCCCCTCAGCAATGGCGGCGTGGGTATAACTGTTCCCCATAGCGACCCCTAGAGGACGCAGTTCGAAGTTCCCTGAAAGGGAACGTCTCAGGTTACGAATGTAACCCTTGTTCCGAGTAGGGAACGAGACACTGCGTCCTCTAGCTCCCTGCCATGCTTCGGACGCAAGCTTCAGACGAAGAAGTGAATGACGTGTTTTCCCGCGTGCCTTGTTTTATAGTCGCACCGGTAGTGACGTCAGAGGCTGTCGCCGGCCAACTCGTTGGTGTTTTTTTCATTTGTATGCTTCAGACACGGGTCACGACGAGGGGTTCCCCATAGCGACCCCTAGAGGACGCAGTGAGTCTCGTTCCCTACTCAGGGAACCATGGTTACATTCTAACCTGAGACGTTTTTCTCTGTGTGTTTTTTAATATTCTATTTATTAAGCGTCTTAAAGTACCATATTTTATGTAAAATATGCTTATTTTATGTAATATTTAATATTTCTATACTTCAGTAAAAAACAACTCATTCCAGTAAGTCAGAGCCAAAAACGAACTTCTTGGTGGGTTTTGGGGCGACAATCTGGTGACATATGAGGGTATAAAAATATAAAAATATCACAAAATATCAACAACAACCCCTCCGTCGCGCTTGAAATGTACAGCAAATCGATTTTATGCCCAGTCTCAAAGCACACAAGTTATATTTTATATTGTCTACGTGCAAAATCAGTGTTTACAATTCGGCACGAGCCGCTCGATATCCACTGTTCTCTCTCGGAGAGTACACTGTGCAACTAGGTTGGGTTGAAACTCGTTCAGTATTTCGGCATCAGGAACCAGTCGAGCTAGGTCTGAGCGGCTCACACACTAACGCTCATGCTAATCATACGCTTGTCAACGTGTCAGAAACACGAATTACTCGGTAAACGCATTTCTGTGTCCATGCTGAATAATTATTGTTCTAAAATGTGTGTTGCTGCCGCGTGATGTACGTACGTAACTTGATTGTGATTGACGCGGAGACGTTAATCTCGTAATGTCTCCCGGAATTCAAAAATTACAAACTGAATTCAAAAAAAAAAAAAAAATTATATTATATTATATAATATATATATATATATATATAATTATATTTTTTTTATTTGTATCAGACTTTTCTGCAAAAAACCATTTAACAAGTATGAAATTAACCCCTTTCACGAGTAAGTTTAAACTATTCCCCCACTGGCTGACCCCCCAGCGTGAGAGTTTCAAGGCGACCGTTATTTAGATGTGTCACTTTATGGTTTGCCATGGTGCCGAGCCCATTGCCTTGTCACGTGTTCATACAGCCCAGCACACACCAGAGTGGAATGAAATGATGAGCGGCTTTTATGTCATTTTTCCTTTTTATTCAACATATTCACAAAATGTGTTAAGATATGGCATGAACTAGCTGATATTCCGATTCGTTAAATAGATGCAAGTGGAAGTGTTTTGTTGTTTAACAAAATTTACAACACGTGAATTCATCCACTTCTACCCGAAATACATAAAAGTAATGTGGCTGGTGCACTGGGAGAATAATAGCGGTAAACTTTAAAGTTACTTACACAGTTGTTTGGATGACAGCTCCTGAGCGCTGCGCGCCTGTCTCTGCTCAGCGCCAGCCAAAAGCGCGAGAGCACCTTTATTTATTGTGTGTGTGTGTGTTTGTGTGTGTGTGATTTATTGTGTGTGTGTGTGTTTGTGTGTGTGTGTGTGTGTGTTTGTGTGTGTGTGTGTGTGTGGTGTGCAGGGGCGGCGGGAAGATGTTTTAGGTTGGGTGGTTCCTGTACGTGCAGCAATGGCACCATAAACATGTTCGCCAACAGAATCGCAAAGTAGATTTTAAGCAAATCAACAGTGATATTTACCCGCATGGCTTTATATGTATACAGATATCTTTAGGACAGTTATGTCAAGTTAAACGCACAGGAACACAAACACATTTGAATAACGTTAAATCTTACTGAAAATGGCCCCCCCCCACGTTAAGCAGTTTAAATTCTGACATTTAGTTCTAGGTGTTTGTGTTCTGTGTGCATTAATTTACATTTGGATGTAAACATGGTCCTTTCCTCCGACATCAATATGAATAAAAAACACTGAGCAGCTAAACGGAGCGTCTAATGGATCACCCTTTATGATGCTGTTCGGGTCTGGAGTCGGGCATCTAGCTTCATCTGTCTTTTGGGTTTTTTAGTAACATCTTCACAGTTTTTACAGTTTACCTCAACTTAGCACCAGCAAGCTTGTTATCTAGACAGTTAGTATCAGCTAACAAATATTGACTTATTGTTCAGAATGGTTATAAAGAAACATTTCATATCTGTCCTACTTCTCCTAGTTAATCCAAACAATTATAAAAATGGTATAACTGTTGATAAACGATATAACAAACAGACGTCACATAGGGCTAAATTTGTGTAGCCCCTTTTAATAAAACTGTTGACGTTATGTCAGCGGGAATTTAAAACATGCATGCGTTGTTATGAGCCCAAGCGCATTTGCCCGTTGTTTCCATTCTGCCCTCTTGTGTTCTCTCTGTGTATGTTTGTGTTTGCAGATGGGTGGGTCCTGGAGATAATTTACTGGAGGCTGTGATTGGTTTCTCCTCTTCACCTGACCCAGATATAAGGACTGACCCCCAAACATTCAATGGGGGCCACTGACTGTGCCATCGCGTATGACGCGGTAGTTTGCCTTTGTGCCTTGCTGTCGTTGTTTGTTTAACGTCTTTGAGTATCTTACATAGAGATACTGTGTTGGTGTTTAAAGATTGTAGAGTGGTTAGTGTTTTTTTTTTGTTTCTGTGTTAATTCTGTTTATAGTGTTTTTTTTTGGCTCCATTTTTGTGATATTCCTGTTCAACTCGACCCCCCCAAGCCTTCGTTTGACTACGATTTTGGATTACCGATTGTAAATTGTTGGTTGTTTAACTTGTGTATATCTCTTGTTAAAATATTTGTAAATCATTTTGTTAAGTTGAAGGATGTAAGGGGTTAAGATACCATTTTATTTCGAAGTGACTTTTCCACTTTGTTTTGGTTCTAGAGAAAGCCAGGTAAGTTGAAACTGTATTTTCTTTTTTTGTTTTCTTTATTATGATTATGATTTAGGACAGTGTTAGAGGGTTTAACAAAAGAGAATTTTGTTTGTGATTTTGGCCTTCGTCTGCCCCTGACACTAACCCCAAGTTTTTAATAATTCTTCTTATTCAAACATGCTCTCTGGTTCTCAGACTTCTCCTTTTTCCTGTTACGGCTGACCCCTAGCCGTCAAACAATGAGTTATATATTTATTCTGTGTTATTTAATGTTTTCTTGTTTTTTGTTGTTTGTTTTGTTTGTGACCTAAAATGTGTTCTTGTGTTTGTGCTCAGTTGGCGAGTGGCACAAAAAAGCTCAGGCATGGCTCATGTGCGAGAGCGAGCGTGGTTTGTGTGTGGTCCTCCTTCAGTTCTTTGTGTGCCAATGAAGGTTTTTATTTGACAAATTAAAATAAAAACCGCACTGTTCATTTGCTTCATTCCGTTGGTTTGTACAGGGTTGTGCGTTTGGTGGATTCCATTCATTTCCTATGGGTGCCCATTTTTGTCCACGAAGGACAAATTAAGGAGTTTTTTTTAATGTTTTTTTTTTTGGGGGGGGGGGTTGCCCAAATTTGTCTCAATGCTTGAGAGTTTAAAGGGTCTGAACTGAGGGTGAGAAGGCAGCAAACAAAACCACTTCTATAGAAAAAACATCTGAGTTTTTACTTTTTACTCCAAACCTTACAGTTACTGAGATGTGATGAGACTAACCGTAGGTTTCTTCAGTTTACAGCATGGATCCTCCAGTAGAGCAGAGAGCAGCTTCGCTCCTGAGTCTCCTGGTGTATTATAGCTCAGATCCAGTTCTGTCAGGTGTGAGGGGTTTGATCTCAGAGCTGAAGTCAGAGCAGCACAGCCTTTCTGTGTAATACCACAGCGGAGAGACTGCAGAGAATATACAGAAGATTAAAAAATTAGTTATTAGAGCTTGACTCATGTGTCCAATATAATTGCTGAAAAACCACAGATGTAATACATATTATAGATATTAATTATTAAACCAGACAAAGAGAGTGACTCAGAGTCAAGTCCCATTTTAATAGACTTTCAGAATCAAACTGAAATACTTCAGATTTTCACTCAACAAACAGAACCCAAATATTCCCAAACTACTGGAGTCTAACCTTAACTACTGAAAGAAGATTTTGTATTTTATTTGTATTCAGTCTGCTTATAGCCGGAGCTGTACAGACCGAGTACATTGTGATCATCTGTTTCCCGATTTAATACTGAAAACAGAAAAAAAGAAAAAAATAGAAATTCTATATATATAAAAAAAAAAAACAGAATAAAAAGAATAGAAATAGATGGATAGAAAATGAGAAAGCAGCACCTTTTTCAAGTCATGCTGTACAAACACTTGTTAATAAGGTTACAAGTTAGTCAAGATTACAATTAATGTCCAACTGGAGTCTCACTTGATGCTCGCAAAAATGAGTCCTTACTCTGGGAAGGTGTGTAAACTGTTAGTGTTGGATAGTTGTTTATTTTTTTTTTTTTTTTTTTTTTTTTTTTATTTGCAACATTCATCAGATGATTGGAGGCTCAGTCTTATTGACCAGACAATAAATGTTAGTGAAGATTTCTGCACATGGATATCTGATGTACAAACAAAGAGGTCATGAAATTATACAAGCTAGCCTTATCCATGTAATAGATTTACATTTTTTTAAAACAAAATTTTTCTGGAGGAAAAAAAAAAAAAAGAGTAAAAAAGGCAGCACCATAAATGTCATGTCACATGATTACATGCAATCTGTATGTTTC
Organism: Cyprinus carpio; assembly: GCF_018340385.1. Taxonomy (NCBI): domain Eukaryota; kingdom Metazoa; phylum Chordata; class Actinopteri; order Cypriniformes; family Cyprinidae; genus Cyprinus; species Cyprinus carpio. The sequence continues at coordinate 35,568,190 of NC_056618.1, forward strand.
TCGAGTGGCTTTGAGTCAAGATCTTTTACTTACCCTTCCTCAGTTTTACTAAGAAACTATTTTGGCTAATTAATTTAATGAATAGGATTATTATAATTATGAATAATTAGATTGAAATTGAATTATTTTTCATTTATTTCCAAAAAAACCTGAATGAACGTAACTTTTAAGTGATTGATGATGATCCCAATCCAATATTTGTAAAATCAGAGTAACAACCCGGTTCCTGAAGGAACCTCAACTTTGCACAGTTTGGCTGAATCTCTCTTAATCATAACACAATTGATTCAACCTCATCAGATCATAGTTGAGAGCCATGCTGTGATCTGAGCTGGCGTGTGTCAAATAAGAGGCAAAGACCTCAAAATATACAGCAAAACAGGTGGAGAGAAACAACCAGGCCTTACTGTATAAAATAAAGTCAATAAAAAAAAATACACTGTAAATAATCACTCAATCTTTCTAGAGCTTTGACCACTGGCAGCAGCCTCAGAAAACAGCTTCTGATCGATCATATTACTCAGATTAAACCTCATCCAGATCTTCTTATGAGTCAACAGCACAAACACCAGAGCCGCCCACTGAAAAACAGCAGACCGAGAGATCCAGAGAGAAATAATCATCTGTACTGGTCAGGGTATGCTTGTACTTCCTGCTCTAGTGAAGTATCATTCAGTTCAATCAAGACCGTGGAACAGATTGATGGATTTATCTTGGAGAGGAGCCCTCCCTGTGATCTTCTGTTTGATGTATGCAGCTGCTTCCTGATTGATATCAGAGCTGCTTACTGTCTTTCTCTCAGGGAGGCCTTGTAAGAGAGTCTGATTAGACTCTCTAGTGAGAGACCGAGAAGGAACCGGAGGAAAAGATCCCAGCCGTCCGTTCTCACTCTGTAAGGCCTTTAGTCCACTTCTCTCTTCTCAGTAAACTGCTCATTGGTGCCCTGAAACCTCATTCTTCAGTCCTGTGTTTTTGTTCAGAAAGAAAAGGACAGCAGCTTGAATAAAGCAGCAAGAAACTCCTGAATACTGTAGATGAACAACAAAGCTGAACACCTTCCCCAGCTGCAGTCCAGAACTCCTCTCTGAAGATCTGGGTACAAACCTCCTGAGTATCAACGGACACTTCTCTGACATCAATGACGCCTCTCTTTCAGGCTCCTCCTCATAGAAGATCAGGTTCCCTTTTTCCAGCTGTTCAAATCGCCAGCTTCTTCCTAGAGACAGAATAGTCTTTCTTAGCCTCCGATCAGGACTGATTTCATATTTCCCATCATACTTCTGTGTCTTCAGTTTGGTCTGAAAGATCAGGAAGTGTGTGAACATCTGTCGTGAGAGTCTTGGGGATCTCTGCACCTCTGCTTTACCCATCATCCTCTCCAGAACAGCTGCTGAAATCCAGCAGAAGACTGGGATGTGACACATGATTGAACAGACTTCTTGATGATCGGATGTGTGTGACGCATTTCTCTATCAGCCAGACTCGGGATCATTTATTCTCTTCCTGAAATATTCCTCCTTTCTGAGGGTCGTTGAATCATCGTACCTCTGTGGACCTGGTGGACACACTCAGGAGGGATCTGATTGGCTGCTGCTGGTCGCAGAGGTGATCCAGAGGAGAGCAGAAGGAAGTAGGTTCCCCTTGATGAGGTTGGTCAGCAGCACATCCACTGAAGGCTGATTCTGTCACATCAGACAAGCTCTGGATTGTTTTGGAAATCTAGACGCAAGTCGACACTCATCCAGACCATCAAATATGAACATGACTTTGTAGCTCCTCTTATAATCTGCTGTGAATTTAATTCTTTTGGTTTCTGTAGGTGAAGGTGGTTTAGAAAGATCCACAAGACTGAGATGTTTCTGTATCGCTCAGCTCCCTGAAAGGAAGCAGCCATGAAATGAACGCCCTGATTGGAGCTTTTTCCTTCAGTCCAGTCCAGAATGAACTTCTGCACAGAGACTGTTTTTCCACCTCCAGCGACTCCTTTAGTCAGCAACAGTTCTCTGGCGGCTTTGTTCGTCCAGGTGAGGGTTTAAATATGTCATTGCAGTTGATTGGTGTCTCCCCTGTGTTCCTGGTCTTCCTCTCTGGACACTGTCTCACCCGTTCCCACCTCAAACATATTATTGACCTCTCCACTGCCTCCTCTGTGATGTAGAGCCTCTGTGTAGATCTCATTCAGACGTGTTGAGTCTCCATGATTGGACAGTCCTTTCACTGATTCTGATATTTATCCTGTAGTCTGATCTGAGTTTTTGTTGATACACAGGCATCAGTTCTGAGCAAAGGAAATAATTGTTGTTATTGGCAGAGCAATATGTTAGAAATGTATTTTTAGGTTTGATATGTTAGATATTAGATTGTGTCGCGGACATTCAGGAACATTAGTGACTGGAAGACAGAAGGTTGATAATAAAAAACACAGGCTATAATCTGCTGATCCAGAGCTCTTACTGGTCTGTAGTAAAAGCAGCAGGTCTGTCTGGTTCATCTTCCCTCAGGATGAGTAGTGTGGATCTTCAGGAGTTCCCCTCTCTGACTCTGCTATGACCCCCTCATCATCATAACGGCCCCTTTCAGAGCATTCTGGGTAAATCTGGACTCAGTAGTCTCTTAAAGCTTTTTAACTCAGAAATGATTTTGTGCTCAAGCTCCTGGAAATCATAGTAAATATTCAAACACAAACCTGCATTCAGTCACAGAGAAGGTAGAACCGTATGATCAATACACAGAGAGTTAAAGCATGAATACTTCAATAAACATCACTGAATTATATCAGACCTGCTAATAACTTCCACTGTAAAGCTCAAACATCAGCGCTTACAGATACTGAGGTTAAAAGAGAGAGCTTGACTGGATTGGCTGTTTGTTAGATTGATGTTCATCTTGTGCAGCAGTCGTTACATATGGATTCATTTTCTACTTAGTGGACATTGATCTGCTTTTTATAGTGGCCTACAACTTATCTTACGCGGTGTGTGTAGGAGTAAACATGACTATTACAGAGAGGATTTCTCACAGATTTATCCATTTCTGATACTTCACTAGAGGGTTATTGTGCTGGACACACACACACACACACACACACACACACTCAAACACACACACACACACACACACACACACACACACACATCATCATCATCATCACCACAAACACACACACACACACAATATCATCATCATCATCACACACACCAAACACACACACATGCACAACAAACCAACCTTAAAATGGAGTCTAAGTTCTTCTTGCTGTATGTGATTGCAGTCCTTATGTTTTTGACTGTAGTTAAACAAATATTGAATACTTTTGTAAACATGTAGTAATGTATTTAATACACACATCAGTAAATTAATGAATATCATAAATATCATATATATTTCTTATACTGTAACCAAACAACACCTCAGATCAGCAGATGTGTCTCCCCGAGTTGAAGTGAATTGGTTGACTCCATTGACCGTCACTCTTCATGGACACACAGTTGTCTAGAGATTCATTCTGACACAGACTGGAAATATAACAGCAATACAAACTGTTTCTGTAAATCTCACTCTGCTCTGACAGAAACACCTCATACTGTTTCTTAACCTCCCTTTAATGTTCATCTTTCACTCTGAGGGAGTCTGTTGTGGGGACTTTAGAGAGTTAAAAAGATTAAAGTATTATTTTTCTTCTATGAATAAAAGGAATCTGCCCCATGTGCTCTTTTCATTCATATATTATAGAATAAAATGGACTGGTCACACACATATAGATAAAGACACAGAAACATCCAGCAGCAATTTTTAGAGACACTCAGACAATATCCATAACACACCACAGTTAGGATAGGAAATTTTTTGGCTGAGATACAACTATTTGAAAATCTGGAATCTGAGGGTAAAAAATCAAAAATATTGAGAAATCACCTTTAAACAGTCTCTGTGTCTAAAGAGGAGCAGGTTGAGCAGAGCTCATTAGCATTTAAAGTGACATGCAACAAAATGGCTTGCTCTGGAACAAGTGTGTCGTGACTAGTCCTCAAAATAGAGAAGCCATCATGTTTAGATCGCCCCCATAGTGATCAATTGGTCCCAGTATAAGCTCAGTAAACCCCGCCCTTCCATGTAATCTAATGCTGAGACAAACTAAATAATTAAATTTCCTCACTACTATGATTTTTTTTTTCTCAAAGATGTTTTTTGCCATTTGAGGTAGATTTTATCTCGCTGATGTAAGTTATGTCTGCTTTTTTTAAATAAGTTTGGTTTTAGTTAGTTAGTGATGCTTTAAAAACTGATCAGATGTTATGATTGAGCTGCTACTGACAGCTTCTGAGTGAACTCCAGAATAAACTGACTTTTCTGGATCTCTTCTGAAGAGATTGGAGCTGTATGTGCCTTCTTTTTAATACAAGCTCTTATAACGGAAATCAGCAGAAAAAAAAATTGGAGCAGTCAGGATAATTTAAAAAAGGGTCAGGGGTGTGTGATAATTTATCGAAGCGCATCCGGCATTTCCCCTCCCATCTTTTACAGTCTATGCTCTGAACAGAGTTGCTTTTTGTTGGTACAAAAGGGTGTTGTTTTTACAGTACCATTGAGACACTTACAAACTACAGTGTATGTTATAGACTAATCATTAAGACCCTGGAAGAATCATATCAACTCAGGGAAAATGGGCAACAGAAGACCCATTTAAAAATGTGAAACATTTCATGTTTTCTTACCTCTTGACTGTCTTTATCTGTGTGTCATGTTCTTTTCAGGAGAGATCTCATTCTGGAGGCCATGGTTTCATCTAAAAGCAGATCCAGATGTTGATCACAGAGTCAGTTATGAATCATCTCAGTTAATTCTCTAATCAAATCCACCTCTGTCTCTCAACAGTCAGTCCACAGCAGTGACTCTGCACACATGAAAAAACTATTTCATCCTGACATTATTTACACAGAATCAGATTATACACAAACAGCAAAACAAATTCAGACAAAGCACTGTTAAAATGAAAGTAAAGTGTAATCTGACGCTTTACAGACTCTGTGTTTTATCTCCTAATGTCATTTAAGACTACTTTAAAAATATCTGATTCTGCTATTGTGTGTACGTCTCACTTTTAAACCAGTCAGGATTGATTTTGGCTATCAAAGATGATTGTTAAATCGTGATACTTCACTGTGTTTTTCTTTCTCTTGATGTAGTTTACTTCCTCATATAAGACAAAAAAACAGCATCCCGCTGTAATAGTTTCACTCCTCATGAGTCACCTGACAAGGAGGAGTTTAAGTGTCCAAAACAAAACATAAAGGGTTTTTTCCCTTAATACTGAATTTCATTCTTTATTATTTAAAGTTATATAACCCCCTGAATGTATCACAGATGTACTCTGAGTGTTGTTTAAACTGAATATATAACAAATTAATCAATCTGTATCAAATCAAACTTGCAGCTCTCTGTCAACTTCCTCGTCACTTCCTCCCTCTACAGGATACGAGTGAATAGTTTAACAGTGTCAACCCAGCCGGCATTTCAACGTTGAAACAATGTCAGGTACCAGGGTTGAATTACCTTTCGATTTTGCAAATTGGATCAACCGTTTGATATTGTGACGCTGTTTCACCGTCTTAAAACCTCCATCGTGGGTGAATTATGATCGTTCTGG